>NC_092243.1:33297354-33352354 GCF_036320965.1 Panulirus ornatus | reverse complement strand
CGCTAACGCGGGAGACAGCGACTAAGTATAATTAAATAGACAAATATGAATTTGCGATATCTTTCGTACTTTACATCTTCGGACATGATAGTCAATATATACATATAATGAATCACACACCAAGGTAATAATGAGTGGATATGAGGTAACCCATTGGTGAGAGAGTTCCATCTGACCTGTCAGCACATATCTCTCACAAATCAGCTCTTTCATTAACTTATCCCATCGAGAATGCCCATACCTCATCTTTTTTTCTTCTTTTTCTATGTATGTATAACGATGAAATTGTTTCCCCATTCTGGTGGTCAAAAGCGTCTTTATGTTGGAATAATGCGTTATTTTGCTGGCCACATCTGTCCCTCATACGCTTTATCAACGAGATAATCTGTTTCGTGTAGAACAAATCAAATTATAAACAAATCAATATATGAACAAATCAATATATAAGTTGTTCCAGGTGAGGGGTTTAATCTGTTTATGGTTGGAGTTGTGAGGGAGGTGAATGCAAGGGTCTAGGAGAGACGGATGGGATGGTGAGGGATATAAATGCAAGAGTGTAGGAGAAACGAATGGGATGGTGAGGGAGGTAAATGCGATGGTGTAGGAGAGGGCGGCATGTCTGCAGTATGTTTAGATATAGTGTCGGCGGGAGGGGGTACTCATGATAGAAGGTATGTAGTTGCTGTTTGCGGATGACACGGTTCCGGTGGCAAACTTTGGTGAGAAACTACAAAAGCTGGTGTCTGAATTTAGGAGAGTGTCTGAAAGGAGGAGGGTGGAATGCAATGTGAATAAAAGTCAAGTTACGGGGTATAGGATGGGGAAGTGACAGGCTGATCAAGGTGTGATTTTGACCGGAAAGACCCTAGGAGAAGTGGGCTGTTGCAAATCGAAGATAGGTCATGGCAATGGATGGAAGAATGGGACCCAGAGTGATTTATGATATAAATGAGAGGTCAGAGATCCTGGGTGCATTGTATGGAAAGAGAAGTCGCTATCTGTGAGGGCAAAGATGGTTATGTTTGATGATATAGTTGTCCTATTGTTGCTGTACGATGGTGAGTCTTCGGCCCTAAATACAAAAGAACAGATTAGGGTGGTTATGTGCGAGATGATATGCTCGAGGACACATTTGTGGTGTGAGGAGGGTTGATGTGTAAGGAATGACATGTAAAAGATAGGTGTGGTAGCGAGCGGAGTATGAATGAGATAGCTGAACAGAGTGTATGGGTAGAATGAGTGATGAGAGACTGACTAAGAAGGTATATGTGTCAGAATTGGAGGGATCAAGGTGGAGGAAGAGACCAGGAAGGAGATTAAAGGATAAAATGAAAGAATCTTTGAGTTATCGGGGCCTGAACACGTAAGAGGGTTTGACATATGAATGGGATAGAACAAACTGGAGAGATGTGGTATACAGGGGACAACATGCTCTCAGTTGGCTAATTCAGAGCATAACAAGCGGTCAGGGGAAACCACGGAAGGGTCTCTGTGGTTTAACTGGGGCTCTAGTTTCTGTGCATTATACATGACAGCTACAGTGTGAAAGTATTCAGATGAGCCGATTTTCGACTGTCCTTGATACTGCTTTATTACCCGCCAAACTGTGAACTACTATGAAAAAATTATCATTATCAGTATCATTATTATCATTATCATTATCGTTATTATTATTATCATTATCATTATTATTATCATCAGTATCATTATTATCATTATTATTATTATTATTATTAATATTATTATTATTATAATCATTATTATTATTATTTAATTATCATCATTATCATCGTCATTTTCATTATCATGACTATAATAATCATAATACTAATAATGATATTAATGATAAAAATTCTTATTACTATTATCATTGTTATCATTATTATCATTATCACTATTATTATCATTATCATTATAATTATCATTATCATTATTATCATTATTATCATTATTATTATTATTATCATTATTATTATCATTATCATTATTATCATTATTGCATCATCATTATGATTTATCTCATCTTTAACATTATCATCTAAATCGAATTTCCCCTTGTATTCAGTAAGGTTGACTTTAATCCTCGATGAAACACAGTTGCATACCATCCCCATAACCCAGTATCAGCAATGCTCACTTTACCATTACTCTTCGAACTCAATAATTTCGTCCAACAACAACAAACTAACTTGCTTAATGCCTCTCCCACACAAAGACAATACAGAGTTATCAAGTGGCACCCATACGATAGCAGTAAGTGAGGGTTCACCAGGAAGAGCGATGATATACAGCGACCTCCCACTTGTACACCACCATTCCCTCAGTTACCTGCTCGACAGTATCATCATCTATTCATTTGTCTAAGGTCAGGTTGTGTCTTACAGCGACTCAGATCATCTTTGCTGTACTTATCACGATAACTGTTGTATAAACACTGGTATTCATGACTTCTTTTCCATATTTTCAGTGGTGAGTTATATGTCTTTTTCAGAAGACCGAGCTTTTTCCACTCATATGAAAACCACCACGACATTCGTTATCTAATATGAGCAGTTTTACTTGTGTGTGTTTTCTAACTCAGCATGGTCTCTAAGGGAATGCAGCATATCAAACAGTGTTCGAGATGCGCACTACATATCAGGAAGCAAAAGCATCCTTCCCGACTTTATCAAGATCCAGTGTCCTTGAATCAATTCTCGTCACGTTCCCTGGTGTCAAGTGACAGGTAAGAGCCACACCACAACGTGTCTGTAATAAGAGATGAATTAAGCATTCACACAAAGCTTTCACCTCTGAGAGGTTCCAAAGAACATTCCTATGAATATGCTGGACCTCTTTTACCGCTCATTTCTTCCTGGGAGACCGAGTCCATCGAGGCTGTTCTCATCGTTTACAACAGCTCTCTGGCTCCTTGAGTGTCCAGATACACTGGCATACTCACGTTCTCCGGGCTATTATCACCTCAGCCTATCTAGGATCAGTGGTTTGTGTGAAGTCAACGAAAACAAAGTTTCTGGAGGCACCACTGATCCAGCACAACCAGTTCTGGAGCACTACAGTGATTGTGTCATACTCGCTTATCTAATAAGAACCACGTGCAGTCAGGACCAGGTGATACCAGACCTCAGGCAATGCCTCGCCTTCCCTGGCAATAGATATCTGATTGCAAGAGATACGTCATGACCTGTGAAGACACAGCCTCGTAAATATTTTAGTGACTGTCTTTTTAAATCAGTCTTGTGTCATTTCTTTCAATTGTTTCACCGTGAACCAAGTTTTAGGTCCCAGGAAACCGCTTTCTCCCCAGTGACCAGTTTCTAGATCTTCTGATATTAGATCTAGGTTTTCAGTCAATATTCTAAACACTAAATTTAGCAAGGAGCTCATTTAAATACCCCCCCACCCATGATTTGATAATCTTTGAAAAGTTAGAATACTCAGTACCATCACAACAACGTAAATTACAAAAAATTTGATGTATTTTTCTGTTGGACTTTACACAGTTACCTAAAATGTAGTTCTGAGTCTTCTTTCAAGAACCTTAAACCTTAAATCATTCATCAATTAATGATTCCCACTCATAATGTATCCTCAAGGCATAATAACTACCAATCTTCTTCGCTTAAACAGGTCTTTACCCAACCATATATTCACATGACAACTATGCTCAGAAATAGCTATACTCCCTTTGGGAATGAGAGCCTATCTTCCTCTGCATTTAAGCTGCACTCGTACGCAGACTAACTAAATGCGACACGAGAAGAATAAGAAGGAAGAGACATGATATCATGAGTAAGGGTTTGGGAAAACTACCTCAACTCTTTCATCATGGAAGACGAGCCGAAGACTTGCAGTGTTTTCCTGAAAATTATTTGAAATGGAGAGAAAAGGAGAGTTAGCTTAGAATTTATTCAAATGTACCAATAAAAAGAAATGGACGATATGGTTAGCAAGTGTTTACTTTCAGTAAAGTTGGAGACTAGAACAGATGGAAGACATGAAGGGACTTGTATCAAGCAATCCATGTCTTGTAGTAAGTTAAGGACTTTTACAAAGAACATAAGTAACTGGAATGGACCAGGTAAGATTTATTGTTGGGTTGGCGATGGCTTGAATTAAGACTGGTTGTGGTGCAGTGTGAGCTGAGTAGGAATGATTCATAGAAAGCATAGTTGGTTGCGAGAGAGAGTTGTGGACGTAGGAAGATTTTAGGAATCCATGAATCAAAAACTAATAAAAACATGTGTGTTTAGTGTTGGAATTCATATGGCTGTCGGATGCCTGCTGGTGGCTAGGACAGGATCTTAATGAATGGTAAAACATAAGTTATACGGAGTAGTGAAGGTAGCAACTAATCTAGAGTGACCCGTTTAGCAAAGCATTAATGTTTACTGTCGCTTGCATTTTGTGAGATAATCTTAATGACGATTGTAGTAAAAAGGAACCCGTAGAGTCGTAAGGAAATGAAGTGTAGAATGTGAGTATTTCATTGCTTCGGATCGGGTTTAGGTGAGAATATCGAGGTGCAAATACCGAGTGTTTGATGAAAGAAAAAATGAATATACAAAAAAAGGCAAATTGGATATGTCTGACAGACGAAGAAGGTATTGTACGTTTTAGTACATATATTTGGAAATGATTTGATATAGTTTAGATACCCTAACTGCACAAATGGTCAACAAGAAGAGTGTTCCACAGACATTGTGTCACAGAACAGGAAAGATATTGGGAATGAAATAATTATGGATGGAATTACTATTTGGAAAAATTTCAAAAACATATGTCTTATTCAAGGTACGAGTCAGGTTGTATTCCAGGTTAAGCCTATTCACAAAAGGCGCATGGTAAGCAAAATAGAATATCATTGCCGTAGGCTGCTAGCTACAGCAAAAAGTTTCATGAATACTTGACTCAAAAGTTTTCATGCTATGACCAAACTGCAGGTAAAACTGTGACTCCTAGCGACGACCGCCTGACTCCGGCAACGCAGGCGACTCAGTAATGGTGGTTTGAATCTGCATACATCAATAACATGTCTGAAGCTAAAGATAAGTATTATGCTTAATCACCATTCATTGAAAATCTTGCCGAAGTAATGCAAACCGATTGGTCCGGTAAAATTAATGGCATGGTGGGTACAGCCCGCGCCAGGGATGAGGGAACAAACATAGGCCAACAGAATGTGTTGTTTCTTAATGGACGGATTGTCACTGAGAGTAATTATTAATGTAGCAAAGAATGATCAGATCTTGGGGTGTATCTAAAGAGTAGCGGAATGCGTGATTGAGGAAGTGTCGTGGTGTTATGAAATGAACAGTGGAAACAATGAATGCTAGTATTGTTTATTATCTAAGTGGCCACTTATTCCCATTAATTCAGGACACTGATCCAAGAGAAAGACCAGGGTGCGAAAATTCAGAGAAAAATTCTGTGATAGGACTGGTTCTCCGCTGAGTCAGACAACTTGATACAAACACAGTAAAACCTTTACAGAAACGCTACTGTTCAGCATGAGTAAGTTTCTATTTAATGATACAAAAACAACTGATATTCCAAGTGAAAAGTTACATCTTTTTAACCCAGATGTAATTCACTGATTATTGAATACGTTTCCTGTAGCCTGCAGAACTGCACAGGAATATGAATAACGACATTGACCTTATCCTGCTGGCAATATCAGTCAGGTAAAACAGAACAGCTACATTCGACTTATAACCAACTTACCTTTATACCACAAGTTTGTCTTACGGTTTCTTTATATGGTGTTTGCAAGATAATAACCACACTTGGTTTTCAGTAAAAGCTTAGGTACAGATTTTATCTAATAGTCTATCTTCCCACGTATTCTCGGCGTGTCGTTAAAGGGGACTAAGAGAGGTGGGGCAGGGAGCGGTAAACACTCCATTGCATGAATTTCGGTTTCTAAAGGATGAAACAGGAGCGCAAGGAATGCTCATCCTCCTAGAAGGATCAGTCTAGGGAAGAGAGAGGTAGGTAGTAAGTTTGAAGAAAGAAACCTGGATGTTCTGGCTGCGATTGAGGAGCTCAAGGGTAGGTGAAAAGACTGGTTTGGGAATGTCATAAAGGCAAAGCTTGGGATTAGTGTGAGGACGAGAGCTATGGAAGGGGTTGCAGTTCTGCTGAAGTGCTGTGGAAATGTGTGAAAGAGCGCAAGAAATCAAACCCTAGATTGATGCAGGATGAAAATGAAGGTGGTTGACGAGACGTGTGCGATTGTCAGTGTTTGTGAACCCGGCCACGAGAGGGCTGAAGGAAAGGCGAGTGTTTTGGGATGAGCTGAGTGAATGCGAGAGATCGGATATTGTGGGTCGGTGATTAATCGCAAAAGTAAGTAATGTGGCAGATGAGGGTATACTTGTGTAGAGGGGATGGGGGGACAGGGTATTCGCTAAGATGAATGAAAATGGTGAACACTTGTGGAGTTGTGTGCTGAAAAGGGACTGGTGATAGGGAATACATGGTTGGAAAAGAGGGACTTACACAAAAGTGTTCATGGAGCTGGAGATACTGTAAGCGACTATAGCTGAATTACGTATTAAGTGATAGGCGTGTAAGAGACTTATGGATATGAATTTGCTGAGAGAGAGGGAATTTAGGGAAACAGTGCTGACATGTGCGAGAGAAATGTGACATGCTTAAGGTGGGAGGATGGCATGTGATAAGTGTAGTGAGTGGTCAAATGACGATGTTAAGTTGCTGGTGCAAGAGAAGAGAAAGGAAAATGGGCGTTACTTACTGGAAAGGACTGTGAGAGACTGGAAGATATGTAAGTGAAATCGATAGGTCAAGAGGAAAGTGCAGGGGTTGAAAAAGATAGCGAGCGGGGAAGTTAAGGTGAGCGTGAACAGCAAACTTTAGGTGAAAAAGAGAATGTTTTGGAAGTCTGATAACGTTAGAAAACTAAAACAGTTTGGAACGTCGGGGGGGGGGGGGGCAACTGGCAGAGATGAGGTGAAGAGAGATGGAATGAAGTACTTTGAAGGACTGATAAAGGTGTTTGATGATAGGTTGGTAAATATGGGGTATTTGGGTTGAGAGATATGCGAAGTGAGAGGGTCATGGCAAGTGGTTTTGTGAAAAAAAGAAGATGTGGTGAAAGCCTTGTGTAAGACAAAATGAGGCAAGAAGCTGGTTTGAATAGCACTGCAGTTGAATTTCTTAAGAAGGGGGTGATTGTGTTACTGATTAGCTGGTTATGATTTTTCACTGTATGTATGAATTTTGGTGAGGTGCCTAAGGATTGGCGGAACGCATGTATAGTAGCCTTATATAAAGGCAAAAGGAGGGACAAAGAAAAGTGTTCTATTCAAAGAGGTGTAGGTTTGTTGATTGTACTTGGCAGTTTGTATGGGAAAGTGGTGACAGAGAGAGTGGTGATATGCACAGATCATCAGATTCGGGAGGAGCAATGTGGCTTCATGAGTGGTAAAGGATGTATGGATCAAGGTGTTTTGTTGAAGAATGTGTGTTAATAATACTTACAGAAACAGAAGAGTTTGTATGTGGTGTTTATGAATCTGGACGAAGCGTATGATGGGGAAGATAGAGTCGAAGCTATGTATACTTTTCTGTTTAAAGAAAAAAATTCTTATACAGAAGTGTATTTGCGATCACTATATGAGACTTCTATAGTTCTTTTCAGAGATGATGTATAAAAAAGAATAAGATGAATCACAAGAAAACACCAAAGAAGGTACCTCGTGGAAAAAATACCAATGATAGTTTATCTAATGAAATGAAAAATTATGAGTATCGCTCCATCGAAACCCTCTGGTGATCATAAGGTAGCAGAGCAATAAATGTACTGTAACTCAGCATATCATGCATCAGCGATGGATACAAGATGAAAAATGATGAATACCGTTAAATAATGATTAGCTGAAAAAGTAATAATGAGCTGAATAGAGAAATACTGCAACCAACCATAGAAATAACAAAGAATAACTCACCTTACAGAAAAAAGTTACGTTAAGGAAAGACAGATTATCTACTACTCTATCTGAAAGAATAGTGACTTATTACCCGAATGTACGTACATTCTTTAACAAGTTTTATGAGGTCAAGAGACACATGAACTCTACAATTAAAACCACAAGTTGTTCGCAAGGCTTCTAGATTTAATTAGGCTTCTTTGACTGTCCCACTGTGAAAGCAAAACACAGGAATAACTACAGCAAGCAAAAGCATCAGTAAAACAGAAGTAAATAGTGATGAAAAAGGTGGAGACAATGATAGGATGGATGTTAAAAAGAGAGTGAAAGCGTTGAGATGGAAAATTATGTTGGAACACACCTGGAAGCGGTGATGATAACGTCATGGGAAAGTGTAACAGTATTATGACAAATATCAATGTAACAGGATGAATTAGTTCTAGAGTTTTAAACCCACGAGGAATTATGAAAATGGCAGAAATGGAAGCATGATGCAAGTGACAGCAAGAACAAGGATCATATGTTGATGACTCGGGGAAATAAAATGTTTCTGAGGGAAATGAAGGACAGAGCTGGAGGAAAGACGAATACATCTCACACGTGGAATCGATAATCTAGATCAAGGACGACATGAATATGTGACGAGGAGAAAAAACAAAGAAACAGGTCACGTCACGAAGAAAAATCTCACTCTTCAGGAAATGAGAACAACAATAATAAGTAAATACGACCCAATTCTTAACACAATTGTTAGTGGAGATAGAAAGAAACAGACCGTCAAAGAACTTGTTTGAACACTCAGCTCCGAGAATATGAATAATGACAAACAAAGGCTTAAAAAGACACGGGCAACGAAAAGAATGACATAGAAGTGGATATGACTCAAAGTGCAAAGCTAAATAACTGATTTTACTTATCAAAGCTACATAGAACTTATCGGCAGACGGAGTGAATTCTGAACAAAATGAAACCCCAGTACATATTGTAACGTACTAACGGGAAATCAGTTGATGAAGTTAAGGCAGTAAACATCCAAATTCTTAACAATATAGACATGGCTACATGCAAATCACAGAAAATAAAGCTTGAATAAGGTTCATTAGAATGCTAACGAAACTAGAGGAGACATTGAAAAGTTGAAGAAATAAACAGTTAGCAATACTATGGTCTGCACACATTCATTTTCATTTCAGTGTGATAAGATAGGAATGACTGTATTATGGTTATGGCCGGAGATACAAAATATAGAATAATGAGTCAGCAGATGAGAGAGATTGGATGAGAGAGAAATGAATACGAGACATTCATTCGATTGCAGCAAATCCACTTAACAAGAAGCGATGTTACACCAAACCCTTTTACAACGTAGCAATCCTCACGGATATCACAATACATAAAACACACGGTAATCCTCACATATCACAACACATAAAACACACGGTAATCCTCACGGATATCACAATACATAAAACACACGGTAATCCTCACATATCACAATACATAAAGCACACGGTAATCCTCACATATCACAGTACATATAACACACGGTAATCCTCACATATCACAATACATAAAACACACGGTAATCCTCACATATCACAATACATAAAGCACACGGTAATCCTCACATATCACAGTACATATAACACACGGTAATCCTCACATATCACAGTACATATAACACACGGTAATCCTCACATATCACAATACATAAAGCACACGGTAATCCTCACATATCACAATACATAAAACACACGGTAATCCTCACATATCACAGTACATATAACACACGGTAATCCTCACATATCACAATACATAAAACACACGGTAATCCTCACATATCACAATACATAAAGCACACGGTAATCCTCACATATCACAGTACATATAACACACGGTAATCCTCACGGATATCACAAGACATAAAACACACGGTAATCCACGCATATCACAATACATAAAACACACGATAATCCTCACACATCACAATACATGAAAAAACACGGTAATCCTCACGCATATCACAATACATGAGACATGTATATCTCTCGCTAAGGTATGAAATTAACACCTTGCTGTATAGTTATGAAAAAAAAAAATATGATATAATGCAAACTAGATTTCTCAAACTTTCAATTGCACAATTAACATTCTCTATACCAGTTTGGCGTACCCAGCTTGTGCAAGGTTGCAACGGGATCAGCTGACTGAGCCCCACCCCTGCTCATGCTTTTGGAAGTGATATTACAGAAAGGGAGGATTTCCACCCCGCCGACCCAGGTTCCGCCATCTTTAGTCACCTTTTTACCAAATGCAGGAGATACGAGGCAGCAATCTCCTCCAGTGTCCCTAGGGTTACTAGTGCAAAGTGAAATGATGCAAATGAAACAAGTATAAGTGGGAAAAATGTTTTAAAAGACAAAAACTTAACCTCTAGACGTGTACAAAACACTCTAATAACGATGGAAAAGTAATGGAATGGAGAAAAGAAAATCATATCACAATGTATAAAAAAAGAGAAAACTGCGGATAGACAGAAGAGAATAATGAGGATAAGAAATGCTGACAAGTGTACGATAAGTTCCGAAGGAAAGAAATATAAATATGAATGAAGAGCAGGGAATGAATGGCATGTAGCAAAATCTTACTGAATAATCTACTTCCTAAGAAAATAATCTGTAATCATAAGATGGAACGAAAATATTTTGGTAATCAGTATAAATCAGTATTCAGTAACTGGAATATAAATATATATATATATATATATATATATATATATATATATATATATATATATATATATATATATATAATATATATATATATATATATATATATATTTTTTTTTTTTTTTTTTCATACTATTCGCCATTTCCCGCGATAGCGAGGTAGCGTTAAGAACAGAGGACTGGGCCTTTGAGGGAATATCCTCACCTGGCCCTCTTCTCTGTTCCTTCTTTTGGAAAAAAAAAAAAAAAGAAGAAAAAGAAAAAAAGAGTGAAAGGGAAGAAGAGTTTAGAAACGTCTCAGGAGTAAAGTCAGGGGCGACTGGGAGGGCAAGTACTAATGAAACGGTACCACTACTGCTGAAGTAGGAGTTGTGGAAGTGTGAGTAAGAGCGTAAGGAAGTGAGCTGAAGACTGCTGTGGGTGAAAATGAAAGTGGATTGCGAGAGAATAATACAAGATAAGTGTTGTGGGAGCAGCTGAGAGAGTGTATCAGCAGTTCTGATGCGTATCTTAGGAGAAGAAGAGATGGTCATTGGCATTATGGATCACCTACTAGCTGATAGTGGTGCAAATAAAAGACTCTTGGGTATAAATGTGCTGAGAGGGGCATCTAATGGGATATGGAGGCAAGGGTGAAGATCTGTAAAGGTTTTCGGAAGTGAGAAGTGAACTAAGAGAAGAAACCTGTGTAAAGGAATACCAGAAGGGATTGAGTGTGGAATGGCAAAAGGCAAGAGTAATTTGGCATATGCAAAAGATGCATGTGGCATGCGAAAGGTGGGAGTTGGGCAAGTTAGAAAGCTTAGTGACTGGTGGGATGAAGATATGTTACGAGTGAAAAAGAAAAGAGAGTTATATGGGTGCTGTTTCCAGGGAAGGAGCGCAAATAATTGGAAGATGTATGAGAGAAAAAGGCAGGAAGTCAAGAGGAAACACCAAGTGTTGAAAAAGAGGGCAAATGAGGGTTGGGGCGAGAGAGTATCATTAGCCTTGAGCTAGAATAAGAAGACGTTTTGTAAGGAGGTTAATAGTGCGCGAAAAATAAGAACAAATGGGAATATCTATACACGAATCAAATGGGGAAGTAATGTCAAGAGGTTATGAGGTGTGGAGGAAATGAAGTGAGTATTTTGGAGAACTATCGAATGTGTGAAATTATAGAATGACAGATATAGTGTGTCGGGGTGGTATGCGAGGTGAGAGAGTCATGGAGAGTGGTTTGATGAAGGGAGAAGATTCGATGGTGAATTACGATTTTCAATATATGTATGGATCTTGGCGAGGCACCTGAGGATTGGCGAAATGCGTATCTAGTGCCATCGTATACAGGCAAGGGGGATAAAGGTGACTGCCAAAGCCACAGAGGTATAAGTATGTTGAGTGTACCTGGTAAGCTGTATGGGAGAGTAGCTGATTGAGATGGTAAAGACATGTACAGCGCATCAGACTAGGGAGGAAAATGTGGCTCCAGAAGTGGTAGAGAATGTGTAGATTAGGTGCTTTCTTTTGAAAAAAATGTGTGAGAAAAAACTTAGATAAACGGAAGGTTTGTATATGGTATCTATGAATCTGGAGAAAGCATAGGTTAGAGTCGATAGAGATGCCTTGTTGAAGGTCTTAAGAATATATGCTGTGAAAGAGAAGCTGCTAGAAACTGATAAGTTCTTATTATGCGTGTAAGGGGAGTGAATGAGTAGGGAGAGAAGAGGGTGAGTGGTTCAAAGTGAAAGTCTGTCTGCGGCAAGGGTGTGTGATGTCACCAAGGCTGTTTGAAAACGCAAGAGTTTTAGAAAAAAAAAAAAGCGAGTATACATGGGGCCTGAGAAATGAGTCAGTTGTTGTTTACTGATGACACAGGATTAGTGGCAGATTCATATTAGAAACTGTAGAGGTTGGTGACTCAGTTTGGAAAAGTGTGTGAAAGGAGAAAGTTGAGATCAAATATGAATGAAAACAAGGTATTAGATTTAGCGGTTTAATGGTTAGACGGGGGTGTTATTTTGAATGTAGAAAATTTGGAAGTGAAGTGTTCTAGGTACCTGTGAGTGGACATGGCTGCAAATGTAACCATGGAAGTGAGTCATGGAGTGAGTGAGTGGGCATAGGTTTTCTGGAGCATTGAAGAATGCGTGGAAAGAGAAATCGTTGTCTGGTAGAGCGAAAATGGGTATGTTTGAAGATACAGTAGTACCAACAATGTTATATAGATGCGAGGCATAGGCTATAGATGATTATGTGCCGAGGAGGGTGGATGTGTTGAAAGTCAAATGTTTGAGGATATTATGTGGTGTGAGGTGGTTTGATCGAGTAGGTAATAAAAGGGCGAAAGAGGTGTGATAATAAAAAGTGTGGTTCAGAGAACTCAAGGGGTGTGCGCTTAAATGAGTTGGACATTTCGGGAAAGAGTGAGGAAAGCTTGACAAAGAGGATGCACGTGTCCGAAGAGGAGACCAAATTGGAGATGGAAGGATGGAGGGAAATTATTTTGAGTTGTCGGGGCCTGAACATGCAGGAGAGTGAATTGGAGCGATATAGCATACAGGGGTCGACGTACTCTTAAGGGACTGAACCAGGGCATGTGTTGCGGCTTGGGCAAACCATAGAAAGGTCTGTGGACTCTGGTTGTAGATAGAGGAATTTGGTTTCGGTGTATTCACGTAACAATTAGAGAAAAGATGTGAGGAAATGCGGCCTTTCTTCGTTTGTTCCTGGTGCTACCTCGCTAACTAGGGAAACGGCGATTAAGTATGAATATATATATATATATATATATATATATATATATATATATATATATATACACATACCGAAAGATTTGACGCCAAATGTAAAGAACATTATCGAAAGATTTTTTCTTTTCTTTTCTTTCAAACTATTCGCCATTTCCCGCGTTAGCGAGGTAGCGTTAAGAACAGAGAACTGGGCTTTTAAGAGAATATCCTCACCTGGCCCCCTTCTCTATTCCTTCTTTTGGAAAATTAAAAAAAAATAATGAGAGGGGAGGATTTCCAGCCCCCCGCTCCCTCCCCTTTTAGTCGCCTTCTACGACACGCAGGGAATACGTGGGAAGTATTCTTTCTCCCCTATCCCCAGGGATAAAAGATTTATCTTATACATAAATCGCCTGATTAACGTTAACTAAGTCAACAAAAGCCAACATGGATTTGTATGAGGCAATATTATGCAAACTCTTTTGTCTGTTCTTTGCAAAAACTTATTCAAAACTCTAATGAAAGGAGTGAAAATGGATGCTCTTCTTAACTGCTGCGGAGCTTGTTAGAACGACAGACAGAATTCTGTGCGTTGAATGTGCGAAAGAAAACGCAAAGGGAAACTAAGATGGCTTAAGAGGTTTTAATACACAAACAACAAAATAGACGTACGTCTGATGGAGATTGATCTGACCAGGTGGCTCCCAGAGTATGGTATTAACTCTAGTGCTCTTGATGATAATGATGTCAGACTTGCACAAAGAGGTATAAGTAATTACTGTAGAATGATTGGCTAATGACAGCGCAGTTAGTAATACAATGGGATCAAAAGAACCCAAAGGGAAAATGCGAAGAAAAAAATTATTATATAATCAGTCGAATTGCAATTTGACCCAGTTAATTCAGGAAATTTTCGAACGATTATGTTATTGAACGATCAGTAATATCAAGGTGTCACGTTATACTAGTTCAACAGATATGTTGAAATGAAATGTCAAAGACTTGAAAGCTCTGCTAAATAGAATCCAAAAGAATTGAGGACCATACTGAAAATCCCACACTGTCTTCTAGGTAAGATAATGAGTGGTGTAGTAATAAGGACATTTACTGAGAGAGTTAGAGAATTGATGATGAAAAGGTGGCATAACTGAATACTGCCGAGATATACAGTCACCAAATAGAATGCTGACATCAAATTATTGGAAAGAACTCAGAGATGGTGTACATTCAGATTTGAGGGAATGGAGCTCAAGGCCTTTCTTGAAACACTGAAGAAATTAACCCGTACAGTCTATAGAGGAGAGGAAAGTAAGTGACAATTCTTGTGCTACAAATAGTTCAAGGAATTAAAGAAAACAAACTTGTACTAAAAAAAAAAAAAAGATAAACAAAGAGTAATCAAATCTATAGATGTTTTGTGGAATATATTAGTAAGACACCAGACAAAAACCTTCGACAGTCCAGCTAGAAAGATGCAGAAGCTCTTTTGTGTTCTGCTGTGGGAAATAGGAAATCTGGAAGGGATGAGAAGAGGAACCACAGAAGACTTGACATATTGTGTGAGAAGGTGCCGGATTAACATTGGCAAGGTGCGTGGCAGCAGAGAATAACAGCACAGTAAGACCAGCGGTAAATGATGTGAGAGCTGTGGGATAACCATGCGTCATGACAATGTCTCGTGGTGTGTCCTCGTACGTAGATATATACTCTCTCTCTCTCTCTCTCTCTCTCTCTCTCTCTCTCTCTCTCTCTCTCTCTCTCTCTCTCTCTCCCTACGTTTTCTTTCTCACCCTCACCCTTGTTGAGATAATTTCAGCCAAAGCCTGGAAAACAGGGGCCAACTCCCAAGTTACGCTAGGGCCCGTAGATTGGTGGAAGGGAGGACTGATACCAGTTGTAAAGTAGCCCTCTGCACAGTCTTATCTCTGATCACCGGTATGGCTTCCGTTAGGCGAGATCCAATGGCGATATTTCTTCCTATCTTACTAATGTCTGGTCATCATCCCTGAAAGATTTAGGGGAGTCATGTGTAATTGCCCTTGACATATCAAAAGCTTTTGACTGGGTGACATCAGGGTGTTATCTCTAAGCTCCCTCTTTTAGCTTCTATCCTTCATTTTGTTCCCTCATATTTAGTTTCCTCTATGGCCGATCTCTCCCCATGAGTGCTTATGGATCAGCCTCTCCTCCCTTTTTTTCAACAACAGCGGTGTCCCTTAAGCTTCTGTCCTATCTCCTACACTTCTCCATTTTTTTCAACGATTTCCTTTCTTTCACAAATAACCCAATGGACTCATACGCTGACAATTCAACACTGTATTCTTACACATCCTTCAAATCTGCTCTTTCTTCTTTCACTTTATCTGCATTTCGTCTCGACACAACTTTCTTTAAAGATTCAGACTTCTACAGAATATCTCATTGGGGCAAAGGAATATGGTTAAGTTTAATTCCTCCAAGACCCAATTTCTACCCATCTCTCCATCGAAAATCCTAATCATAACTTTCCTCATTCCTTTGAAGGTTCTGCCTCTAAGAAACTTGGTATTCTATTTAGATATAGAAATCTCGTTTCTCCCGAGCAGTTGCTCCGGAAATGCAAAGAATTGATTTGTCCTTGTATGAAGTACTACCCTCACATCTGGTGTGGTCCTAATTCTGTATCCTTACTTGACGGAGTCGAGTCGTAAGCGGTCCGACTTATAAACTCTCCCAGGTTAACGTCAAAACCTGACCCGCTTACCTTACGCCGCAATGTTGGTTCACTTTCCCTCTTCTATAGGCTTTGCTCCCGATATCTGGCTGCTTGTGTGTTCTCACCACCAGCTAGATCATACCACACTTGACAAGCTGCTGAGTCACATGATTACTGTGTGGCCATCGGCAACTCAAGGGTGGGTTGTTTTGATAACTGTTTCTTTGCCTACACCTCGAAACTTTGGAACTCCCTACCCTCTCATGTCTTTTCCAGTAACTATGACCTGTCACATCTTAAAGGACCAATTTTTTTTTTCACTTCCTTCAAAATTCGTAAATACTTTTTCTTATCTCTATTTTTTTCTTCTATTAACCTCTCTAAAATTCAATTAAGGCCCGGCATTGAAGTCCACTTTTGTTCGTAACTGGAGCCTCTAACGTATATAAAAAAGAATTAGGGGTTATCCATTACCTAGCAGAAAATAGAGAGAGAGAGAGAGAGAGAGAGAGAGAGAGAGAGAGAGAGAGAGAGAGAGAGAGAGAGAGAGAGAGAGAGAGAGAGAGAGAGAGAGGCTACAAGAGCGAAAGAAAGAAAGATCAAGAAATGACGGACGACTATCTCACAACAAGCAGTTGCGGTATCGACTCTACAACTGAAGTGTACATTCATCAACAAAGTTGACTGACATCGAGAGCGTGCAACCTACAACAGGTCAGCTCAAACAGATTACTGTACCACAAGCAGCCTTCTAACCCTAACATTTTACACCCTATTTACCATCACCATCAACTAGTCCGAAAACCCCGCCTAACTCACTTGCTGAAATAACCAAATGGAACGTAAATCTTATTACGATATTTTATTAGTCCAACCTCGTCGCCTAATTTTGCTTACTTAATGAAATCAAACCTGAATCTCATGATTAAACTTCCTGCAGTGTTGTGTTATATGTTCCGAGGCCAGTATTCATCAACCGCTATCATCAGAATTAGGGCTCTGGTGCCGTACTCGCTTGGACTGCCTCGTACTCAATATAAAATTCAATTCAATACAAACTTAAAGGACATAAGTTATAATAATGTAGACCGGTTTGTGAGTACTATATAGACCTACAAAGGCTATAGAAGGAGAACTATTTACATCTGGGACTACTTAGAAAACAATGTATCTTTGTATAACATAACACGTAAGCTAATACTAAGACACGAATCTTGAGAGTTAGATGGTACACAGAGATAAGTCTACGTTCAGTACACGTACTCAACCGTCGTCCATACCTATGCCAATCATGTTCATGCAGTTCCAAAACGTCAATGTCCCTCCTGGTCCATATTGTGTTGACTATCACTGACGTGAACACAGACGTCAGTAAAGCCAGCCAAACAATTTTCGTGACACCAAAATAATTTCTTTGTTTTAGGAGATGGTACACATGTCGCACGAAAGAAGATGAGTACGTCTATAATTCACTGAATGTGTACTACATGCACTGGACGTTTTTCCGCCTAAACTCTCTACTGAAACAGATGTGACTGAATATACATAAGAACATAAAGAATGAAAGGAAAGTGCACTCGCTCAGTTGGCCCATGCCCAACCATTCTTACTCATGCGGCCGTCTAGTCTGAGTTTGATACTTTCTCAATAATACTTCTTTTCACTCACTATCCTGTGCTCGAAGTTACTCCAGTCACAAATAGCTTTTTTCTTTTCCAAGCCAAAGCTTTTCCTATATCTTCATCAAATTTAAATCTCATGAGTTTAAAATCAGTATCAAAAGATTAAAAGCTCGATCTTGATGGGAAATTCAGAGTAAGTTATCAATATTCCTGTTTGTCCAGCCCTCTCATCCATTTGCAGAGTACAATCATGTCACCTCCTTACTGCGCATCTTTTTAGGTATTGCAGACTTAATTTATTTTCTCCTCGCAGGAAACATTTCAGATGCCTTGGAAAATACTTCTTCCATCTTCTTCTGTATGATTCCTGAATATCTTATATCATTCCTATAAATCAGTGCCCAGAAACGCATGGCATGATGGTGTGGTCTCCCCAGGACTAGATATAGCTGCAGTATAATTCTTTTGGCACTTTTATCGCTAACATTTCAAGGAACTAATTCACGGGTTCTGTTCATTTGATTTCGGACCTTTATACACTATTGCCATGGATCTAAATCAGTGCCTATTAGCACTTCATGATCTTCCTCACACAGAGATTTCTTAGTACGCGATCTCTCTCTCTCTCTCTCTCTCTCTCTCTCTCTCTCTCTCTCTCTCTCTCTCTCTCTCTCTCTCTCTCTGCCCCCCCCCCCCCCCTCCTCTCGACCAATATGACGTACTTTACATTTGTCTGGATTAGAAATCACTTGCCACTTAACTTTCCATATTTGTAAGATACCAGTAGTGAGGTAGAAACCCCTTGAATTCACTAAACTATTTACCAGGAAAGTGAGCAAGCAAACGTCCTAGAGGAATGAATACCTGAAGAAGGAGAAAGCAGTATGGAGTTAGTGAGATAATGAGGCAGGTATACTGACGTCCACTGTGTGACAATCGAATTTCTTAAACACACACTGTATTTGTCTAAGATTAATTCTGTACAGATCACGAAGACAAAATTCCGTTATACAAGACGCAGTAAATAATACGATGTATAGAGAAGGAATACAATACAAAGAAACAAACAGCATCAGCTCACTGGGCCATTTCGAGGCTATTTGTGATACTGGACGATATCAGAAACATTGAAGAGTAGCAAAGTCAACAGATGTGACTTTAAACTTTGTAACTAAGGAGGCGCAAAAACCTTCAGTCGTGGACTTTAGAGGAAGTATTTGACAAGTCTATCTGGAAGCGTATCTTTGGCGCTATTTTCAAGTTCTGTTGTTGGTAAATCATTCTATATGTTAAGAATCGTTTTGTGGAAAATTGTACTTTACCTCATTCAAAGTAAAACGTTGCCCGCGAGGTTTTATGTATTACTACAAGACAAAGAAAATCTAGGCTTCAGTAGCTACTTAGATTGGGGTTGATCAACAAAGAGTTTTGAATCTTTACGTCAACATTCCTTTTATCTTTTTGCTGAGCTAAATAACATTACTGACATGTACGACCTTAGTTGACTCAGAGAAAATACCTTCAGTTAAGTCCTACGGGTGAGGCTGTGGGAAACTTGCAGAATATTGTCATTAGTGCCTATAATCCATACATTAGTAGATGTAAGCAAATTATACGAGAAAGATATCTACATTGATGTAGGAAGTGGCGTTTATCAAGGGAGCATTGTATCACCGCTAATATCTATGACATACGAAAATTTGTGAAACACATACACCGACAGATGGTCCTTCAGATACTAGTGTATGAAAATAATGAATAAGGATGAGAACTGATGAGGTTTGATATACAAGATGCGTTGTGGTTGTATTTCATCTTATAACATAAGCCCAAGAACCTTTCTCCAAGTGTCCCTGTGGCAACAAGAGACGTTTTTATCTGGATGGCGAAACACATGTGGGCAGGGGATTGGAGGAGGTTGAGTAGGTCCCAGTGATATTAACCCTGCGTCAAGGACGTCAACATAGTTATTCAAGCTGTTCATAATCAGTATGGTTAAGGCGGAGTGAGGGTTGGATATAGGCTTTGCTGTGATAGGGGTGCGTGGGAAGTACAATCAGATCTTGTTTGCAAACGCCACAGTTGTGGAGGTAGTCTCCAGAGGGACACTCTGTACGACGGTTAAAGAGCTGAGGATAGTTGAGGGAAGGGGAGAGTTGGGGGTAAATATAAGCACAAGTGAGAGAGTGAGGGCAGGACGGTGACACACAGGGAGGACCTGTAGTAGGTTGGGTGCTTTCGATGTGTGATTACGATTTGTGTGTTACGGGATTAGAGTTTTACACCCTTAGACTTGTATATATGTATCATGTTTTTACTCTTATATATGTATGCACACACACACACACACACACACACACACACACACACACACACACACACACACACACACACACACACACACACACACACCGTAACCTAAACTAGATGCCCATATATCGATCAACATCAAAGGGTTGATGCACACCTGGCTTGGGTGTTGGCCAAATGTTACGCCCAGGATTCGAACTCCAGCAGGCCAGACCTTGGGTTAGCCCGTGCTGACTCATGGTTGGTAACGCTATCTACCATACCATGGGGACGTGTGTGTGTGTGTGTGTGTGTGTGTGTGTGTGTGTGTGTGTGTGTGTGTGTGTGTGAGCACTTCATTTGTTTGGGTGCAATTTTACCATTAATGACAAATATTCACTGTTTAATCTAACTAGCAAAAGGTCGAATATACATTCGGTTAGTTTTCAAGTTTTTGTTGTTGATTATGTTACAGTCAGATGGCCGGAGTCACGAGCGTAGGTGTTACAAAAACAGGGTAAACAAAGACTCATTATACAAATAAAGGCCTAGGAGACAAAGATGGGGTGAATAAACAAGAAGTGTACAAACTGATAATGATGTTCCTGCTGGTGTACATGATATTGCTTTTTGTAACGGTGTGTGTGAGCTGGCGTGGGTTTAAAGTGGCTGTAATGGTGCAGAGTACGACTTGGAGCAAAGGACCTCTGGTGGATGCGGATTGCGGGAGTGGGGTTAGTGCAACGTTTTCCACGCAATCTGCACAATGAGGTGAGAGCTGGTTACCGTTCCTGACACCTCTTGTGGTTTCTTTTGTACATTTGCTGGGAGCAAGACCCAGCAGAGAGGCATAGGTGGCTCTGGGAAGAAGAAATGTTGTGTAGATGTCCTTGAAGATGACGCAAGGGTGACTGTTTTACTGCACTACAACCCATCCTGTGGGTGGTGCCGCAAAAGAGGATGCATAGTGCATAAAAGATCCAGTGACTGAGACTCAGAGGTTGAAATACATCATTGTATGCTACCGAGTGAGAAACTTGTTAACATGATTTGGGAAATACAACGAATGATTCTGCAGTTTACACGGTAAGTGAACTTTACAACAGGTGAACAACAATGATTGGATTACGTATTAAGATAAACAACAAAAGTATTAGAAATAAGCAGAGTTAGTTATGACACTTCTCAACCATCCAAGGTAGATCACGGTTATCTAAAATGTTTGCACATATCTTGTATCGTTTGCTAAAATTCATCTTTGAGTTCACTGATGCTACAACAATCAAGTTCGTCATCATCCAAGGTGTGGGAATTACCTTGTTGGCAAAGTTTGCGTTGATCTCTTTATTATCAACAGGAAGAGCAAACTCTCATGAATATCTACAGCCCGGCCTACGTCAGGCGAGAACAACATCGAAGTGTATAACACTCTTCGTGGAACCATATTATTCATATGGGTCTTCTCGCATGATGTTGTGGTAGGTAAGTGGACCTGCTTTGCTTTAATTTTGCTGCTCCTCAAGTCTAAAGTTTTCTTTATCATCAAGTGTATCATGCATTTTGAGCCCAAGCATGTGATGGAGCCCACAGAAAGTGGACTCTAAACTCAGCATGGGTAATTCTAGTATACCTGTGTCGTGCTTCAGTCACAAGCATAATATAATCATAGTAAAACGAGTTTAACGCAGCTAATGATGAGAGAGAATGACTTAAAATGAGACTATCACACTTAGAGGTTTAAACATAATGAAGAGCCATAAGGATAACATATGGTCCCGTTTGGAGAGTGGCTGCCCAGTTATTGACCCTGAATCTCAGGTTATCGTATAAAGAGTGAGTACGTGTTACAACAATAACACTTCCAGCAGCACCACTGGTTCGTTGTATGGAATCATCTGTATTCTCAGTGTGTGGGAGATTACAGTCAGTGGTCATGGTTTCAATTTCGTGATGAGCGTAATTATCAACTTTTTACACTAACTCAGGCTGTGACCTGATCAGGCTGAGGTCTTGGCAGGAATATGAGAATAGTTATATCAAAGAGGTTAATTTCCCATGGGGTATGATAGTGCGATGTTGTCTCATGGCAAATGTCATAAATACTGTCTACTCCATGCTTATTCCCAGTTGCAGTAAGCCACTGGGATGTGCGTCACCCACTTAAAATGAAGGTATGAAAGAATTTTAACACAGATTGGGATGTGTTTACCTGAGCATCCGGATCCCAGTAAGAAGATTGATTTCATTTCTTCTGGCGTTGATCCTAGGACGACCAAGCTCTTTCCTCAATCTTTGTTGTTTTAGGACAGCCAACAACGATTCATATAGTTTCATTTCGTGTTTTCTTAAGCCTTTCAAACGTTTTCTCTGGCGTTAGAGGAATTAAAGGAGCAGCATGATCAATCACAGAGCAGATGTAAGCAATGTACATCATCATTTCAACTATTCTGACAATGGCTTCAGACTGAGGGATGGGACCGGTACAGCTTTGAGCGCCTTAAGCTTATCTCTACTTAAGTGGCTTAGGTGGTCAAGTCTAGTAATAACTGGAGGGTCTGATGAAGGTACTGACATGTTAGTTCCAGCTTAATTTTCTGTCGAAATTTACACTAGGATGTTTGGAGGACTACATGATCTGGAAGGGAATGAGTCCTTAAATTACCTGTTGGGGGAAGTTAGGAAGACATGCTTGACCGCATGATCACGGTCATATTGTAGTTGAGGTTGACGTGGCTGACAGTGGTCCAGTATCGGAGGCCCTGTCAGCAATGATGTAGTAAAACCATCGCCTCACTTCCACAGAGCATATGTGTCCCCAGGGCGTCACTGACGAGGAAGAGGAAGTATATCTGTTCCATTATAGCCACTTAAGGGACGATACTGGTGAGGAAATGGAAAGCGGATATGGCCTTTGTAAGCCAACAGCCTCACCAAAGTCGCTGAGAAGCCTGTGAGCCATAGAATGGAACATCTCCGTAGTCCAGTTTTTATGGCTTTGTTGATGGTTACGTTGTGGTCAGTTAGGTCGATAATACTGGTAAAGTAAACGAAAATGAAACCCACCGAGGTCCTAAGCTCCTGTAGATACAATCTGGGAAACTGACGAGGTAATGGGTGTTGAAGGAGTTCCATATGGTACCATATTTCTTAAAGTTTGCGGAGTTATTTTGTAAAATCAGTCACATAAAACTTTTAGAGTACATACAGGTCGCAGGAGATTAAGGTCGTAATGGGTCGTAATTCCTCAAAAGACTGTGGGTTCGACGACTTCGGCGGTGGGGAAGAATATGAACTTTACCGCTTAGTGGGTCATTACGACTGCTGGAAAGAAGCTTTGAGGATAAAGAGAAGAGCTCAGCTTGCTGAGCGGATGACGCTTTGGTTTTTACTTCCGTAATTTCGCTGTTTCTGTCATACTCTACTGATTTTGCTGATGTGTCTCTTGTAGTTCTCTAACAAGTGCCTACAAAACTGATGTATTTCTTTGGCCTTTTAGCTATGGATTTCTGTTGTACTGCTTTAACTCGTCTATCATGTGCATCTTATCATTTCAGATTTGTGTTGTGCTACTTTCACTTAGCTATCTATGTATATTGTACCATCATACCCAGGACACCGTGTGTTTTGCACTGTCTCAATATCGCTACTGTGCGTATAGCCTCACACTGGACCCGTCGTGTATTGTACATCCTGTATGTGCCTTGTGGGTTGACAGCATCAGTCGTAGTGGTAGCGCCAGCCTTCTCGTTAAACTTCCTGACAGTGTGAGGTACAGCTCTGCGCCACGCTGACGTAACTCCTTCCACTAATTCATTACCCTAATTTGGCTCCTGTGTCTCGTTGTTTGTATGTCACTCTCTTACTTTCGTTACTGTGCATTTCAGAGTTTCTTGATATCATTCTTGTGTGTGTTGTTGTTTCTCGTCGTGAACTGTGAGCATTTTGCATCGCCATAACGTGTTTTCTGAGATCTACATAACCCGCTCGAGGTTCCAGGTTCTGCTGTTCTGCAATATTCTATACTTCGTAAACAGTTGCACAGAAGCGTCCCTTACTGGGCTTTCCATGTGCATACCAGTACCTAAACATGGATTCTTGTATGAAGCAAATTCCTCACTGTCGTTCCTGTGTGAGTGTGTCGCATCCAGGCAGATCTCCGATGTGGGGGTAACGACCTTAAAGTAGCTCTGGTATGTCCTGTCTCATTATTCTACCTCTCGTATAAGTTATCCCACATTCATATGACTACTGTTTTCACATGGCTCTTTCGTGTGTTGCAGTATTGAGAGAAACTTCCTCGCTGTGCTGTAGTGTTTCAGTATTTCGTCTATACTCAAATGTTATGATGTAAGTTTTGTATTTCTGTAACTTTATATAAAGTAAACATGATCACTTCTTGATTTATTATCCCATGGTACCTCAGTGCTCTCTGCACCGATATCTTCCATAATCTCTGGACTGATACCTCCTATGCTCTCTGGACTGTCATCTTCCATGCTCTTTGAACTGGTATCTGGACTGTTTGTATGTGGCTCCCGTGGATTGTGCAGCAATGTTATGCCTTCTTTATGAGCTATATTGGCTTGCTAAACAATCTACAGCTTAACTTGGCCCTTCAGTATCGTAATGGCTCCATGTTTCTCTGCTTTGGTGAACAGCGCCTGGCAGTGGGCTCTTAAGGAGAGCACTATGTATTCTGTAGGGCTTCACTGTGGCTCTTTCATTTTATGCTGATGTATTTTGGTTCTTATAGAAGCTATATTTTCTTAGCAGAAATTCTGTTTTTCTCTGCAGTTCGAAGTGGATTCCTTATATGTTATACTGTTATGAAGTAGACTTTGTATGTTGTGCTACTGTAAGGAGCTTTATATTTCAGCTTCACTCTTTCAATTTTCCTCGTTTGAACGTTTGGCCGCCTGGACTTGCCTCTTACGTGCGGTTGTTTATCATACGGTCGGTGGCTCACACATGAAGTGGTTTGCCTCAGTAAATGCTCCACTGCCTAAACATGGTTCATGTAGATGCAACATATAATTATCATTTTGCCATATTAGTCAGAAATGTTAACCATGGAATTATCTTTTATTTTTCTTTATTAATATTTCATTGTATTTGCGGAGTGCGATAAATCAAAATACGTAGTTCAGGTAAAGTGAATCATTCATGCGTTGATGATACGATCTTCAAGACGAGAAAGTCAGGCTGAGTACAGCCCAAGAAAATGAGGTCCTTTTTCAGTTTTTAGCATTTGGTCAAAGTCAAAGGCAGACCAAGCCGGGTCCACCTGAAGAGATGATGAGCATCCATAAGAACTCAACCACAGCAGCATGAGACAAGCAGGCAGGCTAGAGTACTAGCATCCTAACGATAGTTAAAAAGGAATACGTCATCACTTGAGAAGAATCATCACAGTAACGAAACGTCAGGTGCTGCCGATGATGGCCTTGGGTTATATGACCATCCACAACACTTAACATCGACCCTGGACCTTTCCTGCTAACAGCATGGTACAAACACGACTACCTATCAACAACTTATCACTTAAAAACAGTTCACTCAATGACAGTCTTTTGTGAACCTGACTATTCATGACAGACTGTTATCAACCACAAGATCTTTCTGACGGGTGATTACCATGGCTGGTTGCGAACAGGATGGGATGGTTCAACTTGAGGATAAGGAATATGTTCACATACACTGGCTCCCCACTGCCACTGCTGCACATTAACACACCAACGGAAAGAAAGCCACAATCATATATTAGAATATTCTATGTTGACTTATGGAGTATATATGATACATTTTCGGAGGAAAGGCAATTGTTACTTCGCAATCTTATATGATATTAGAATCAAATATCTCCTAGTTCGAATACGTAATTTCTGGGTACAGTGTATCTACCAGTGATCAGGGTAATAATGTAGGCGATGGTGTCTTGCTCTCTGTTTAAGCTTATCAAAATCTTATGCTAAAAAATGTTGTCCCTGTTCACAAGATCAAATTCACTTTCGTAGATATCAGAGATATGTTTTGAATGAAAATAACGGTAAGATTGGTTATATGTCCTACCATAGACACCAGAGGTAGACGAAAGACTTTATGTATATATCTTCTTTAATGTCAACTGAGACGGCACTTGTAACAGACCGGAATCAGGGCCATGTCATTAACACTTACATATATATATATATATATATATATATATATATATATATATATGCAAGAGTCCTGGAAAGAGGGGCAAGTATGAAGTCTGTTGGGGATGAGAGAGCTTGGGAAGTGAGTCAGTTGTTGTTCGCTGATGATACAGCGCTGGTGGCTGATTCATGTGAGAAACTGCAGAAGCTGGTGACTGAGTTTGGTAAAGTGTGTGGAAAAAGAAAGTTGAGAGTAAATGTGGATAAGAGCAAGGTTATTAGGCACAGTAGGGTTGAGGGTCAAGTCAATTGGGAGGTGAGTTTGAATGGAGAAAAACTGGAGGAAGTGAAGTGTTTTAGATATCTGGGAGTGGATCTGTCAGCGGATGGAACCATGGAAGCGGAAGTGGATCATAGGGTGGGGGAGGGGGCGAAAATTTTGGGAGCCTTGAAAAATGTTTGGAAGTCGAGAACATTATCTCGGAAAGCAAAAATGGGTATGTTTGAGGGAATAGTGGTTCCAACAATGTTGTATGGTTGCGAGGCGTGGGCTATGGATAGAGATGTGCGCAGGAGGATGGATGTGCTGGAAATGAGATGTTTGAGGACAATGTGTGGTGTGAGGTGGTTTGATCGAGTAAGTAACGTAAGGGTAAGAGAGATGTGTGGAAATAAAAAGAGCGTGGTTGAGAGAGCAGAAGAGGGTGTTTTGAAATGGTTTGGGCACATGGAGAGAATGAGTGAGGAGAGATTGACCAAGAGGATATATGTGTCGGAGGTGGAGGGAACGAGGAGAAGAGGGAGACCAAATTGGAGGTGGAAAGATGGAGTGAAAAAGATTTTGTGTGATCGGGGCCTGAACATGCAGGATGGTGAAAGGAGGGCAAGAAATAGAGTGAATTGGAGTCATGTGGTATACAGGGGTTGACGTGCTGTCAGTGGATTGAAGCAAGGCATGTGAAGCGTCTGGGGTAAACCATGGAAAGCTGTGTAGGTATGTATATGTGCGTGTGTGGACGTGTGTATGTACATGTGTATGGGGGGGGGGGGTTGAGCCATTTCTTTCGTCTGTTTCCTTGCGCTACCTCGCAAACGCGGGAGACAGCGACAAAGTATAAAAAAAAAAAAAAAAAAATATATATATATATATACATCATAATTAGTCGCTGTCTCCCGCGTTAGCGAGGTAGCGCAAGGAAACAGACGAAAGAATGGCCCAACCCACCCACATACACATGTATATACATAAACGCCCACACACACACATATGCATACCTATACATTTCACCGTATACATACATATACATACACAGACATATACATATATACACGTGGACATATCCATACTTGCTGCCTTCATCCATTCTCGTCGCCATCCTGCCACAAATAAAATGAAACACCCTCATCCCCATCCCTCCGCGCGCGCGCGTGCGCGAGGTAGCGCTAGGAAAAGACAACAAAGGCCACATTCGTTCATGCTCAGTCATGAGTAATGCACCAAAACCACAGCTCCCTTTCCATATCAAGGCCCTACAAAACGTTCCATGGTTTACCCCAGACGCTTCGCATGCCCTGGTTCAATCCATTGACAGCACGTCGACCCCAGTATACCACATCGTTCCAATTCACTCTATTCCTTGCACGCCTTTCACCCTCCTGCATGTTCAGGACCCGATCACTCAAAATCTTTTTCACTCCATCTTTCCACCTTCAATTTGGTCTCCCACTTCTCCTCGTTCCCTCCACCTTTGGCACATATTTTCTCTTTGTCAATCTTTTTTTACTCATTTTCTCCATGTGACCAAACCATTTCAAAAACCTTCTTCTGCACTCTCAACCACACTGTTTATTACCACACATCTCTCTTACCCTTACTTTACTTGCTCGATCAAAACACCTCACACCACATATTGTCCTTAAACATTTCATTTCCAACACATCCATCATCCTCCGCGCAACCCTATCCATAGCCCATGCCTTGCAACCATATAACATTGTTGGAACCACTATTCCCACAAACATATCCATTTTTGCTCTCCAACATAACGTTCTCACTTTCCACATATTCTTCAACGCTCCCAGAACCTTTGCCCCATCCCCCATCCTGTGACTCACTTCTGCTTCCATGGTTCCATCCGCTGCTAAATCCACTCCCAGATATGTAAAACACTTCACTTCCTCAAGTTTTTCTCCATTCAAACTTACCTTCCAATTAACTTGTCCCTCAACCCTACTGAACCTAATAATCTTGTTCTTATTCACATTTACTCTCAGCCTTCTTCTTTCGCACACTTTACCAAACTCAGTCACCAACTTCTGCAGATTCTTACCCGAATCAGCCATCAACGCTGTATCATCAGCGAACAACAACTGACTCACTTCCTAAACCCTCTCATCCACAACAGACTGCATACTTGCCCCTCTCTCGAAAACTCTTGCATTCACCTCCCTAACAACCCCATCCATAAGGAAATTAAACAGCCATGGAGACATCACGTAGCCCTACCGCAAACCGACATTCACTGGGAACTAATCACTTTCCTCTCTTCCTACTCGTACACATACCTTACATCCATGATGAAACCTTTTCACTTCTAGCAATTTACCTCAAACACCATAAACTCTTAATACCTTCCAAAAAGCATCTCTATCAACTCTACCATATGCCTTCTCTAGATCCATAAATGCTTCACACAAAATCTATCTGTTTTTCTAAGTATTTCTCAGATACATTCTTCAAAGCAAACACCTGATCCACACATCCTCTATCACCTCTGAAACCACACTGCTCTTCCCTAATCTGAAGCTCTGTACATGCCTTTACCCTCTCAATGAATACCTTCCCATATAATTTCCCAAGTTACCTCTGTAACTTGAGCACTTACCTTTATCCCCTTTGCCTTTGTACAATGGCACTATGCATGCATTCTGCCAATCCTAAGGCACTTCGCCATGAAACATACATACACTAAATATCCTTACCAACCAATCAACAACACAGTCACCCCTTTTTAAAATAAAGTCCACTGCAATACCATCCAAACCCGCCGCCTTGCCGGCTTTCATCTTCCGCAAAGCTTTCACTACCTCTTCTCTGTTTACCAAAACATTCTCCCTAACCCTCTCACTTCGCACACCATCACGACTAAAATACCCTATATCTGCTACTCTATCATCAAACACATTCAACAAACCTTCCAAATACTCACTCCATCTCCTTCTCACATCACCACTACTTGTTATTACCTCCCCATTAGCCCCGTTCACCGATGTTTTCCCATTTGTTCTCTTGTGTTACGCACTTAATTTACCTACTTCCAAAACATCTTTTTTATTCTCCCTAAAATTTAATGAGATTCTCTCAACCTAACTCTCATTTGCCCTCTATGCATGCATTCTGCCAATCCTCAGGCACTTCGCCATGAAACATACATACATTAAAAATCCTTACCAACTAATCAACAACACAGTCACCCCTTTTTTGAATAAATTTCACTGCAATACCATCCAAACCCGCCGCCTTGCCGGTTTTCATCTTCCGCAAAGCTTTCACTACCTCTTCTCTGTTTACCAAAACATTCTCCCTAACCCTCTCACTTCGCACACCACCTCGACTAAAACACCCGATATCTGCTACTCTATCATCAAACACATTCAACAAACCTTCCAAATACTCACTTCATCTCCTCACATCACCACTACTTGTTATCACCTCCCCATTAGCCCCGTTCACCGATGTTTTCCCATTTGTTCTCTTGTGTTACGAACTTGATTTACCTCCTTCCAAAACATCTTTTTTATTCTCCCTAAAATTTAATGAGATTCTCTCACCCTAACTCTCATTTGCCCTCTTTTTCACCTTTTGCACCTTTCTCTTGATCTCTGTCCTCTTTCTTTTATACATCTCACAGTCATTCGCACTACTTCCCTGCAAAAATCGTCCAAATGCCTCTCTGTCCTCTTTCACTAACAATCTTGCTTCTTCATTCCACCATTCACTACCCTTTCTAATCTGTCCCCCCCCCCCCCACCTTTCTCATGCCACGAGCATATTTGCGCAAGCCATCACCGCTTCCCTAAATAAATCCCATTTCTTCCCCACTCCCCTTACGTACTTTACTCTCAACTTTTTCCATTCTGCCCTTAGCTGAGCCATGTACCCATTTTATCGCCATACCTTTAGGAGTTTAGGAGTGGCTGGACATCTGGGCTGACTATGGACCAACTGACACAACCAAGATTCGAACCTATGCGCTCGACCCTGGGTAGCAAGTGACTACGTCAGGAATGCTAACAGATACACCACGGAGATCCAGGATGATATAGCAAAAACTAGCAATGACAACGATTCTAACACAGTAGGAGATTTCAATATACCATTATCTAAGTAGGGAGAGTCCCATTCCAGTAAGCTCGGGGTGTGGACTTCACCTAAATCTGCTTGATAGTGCCCTAACACAGCTAGTAAACCTACGCTCAAGTCAAATACTACATTTAGTTCTATCTGCAAATGAGGATCTCGTTAACAATGTGATCACCAGCGAATTACTTTTGAGTTACCTTTCATCATTGCCTTTGACGCTGGTCAACATGAGAGTAGCGAAATAAATACCAAATTTTAGACTTACAAATTTTAAAAATCTTCCTATTGCTGTTTGGTAAGCAAACTTAGGATAGTATTGTACATGACAGCTACATGGACGTAGCTTGGGGGAAGTTCAGTAAAACGTTCAAAGCAATAGAGCGAACATTTGTGCCAACGCTTAGGAAACGCCCCTCTTTCTACGTGAAGCCAAAATCGTGGAAAGATGATATAAATCATTGTTTATTCCCTAAGAAAGCAGCACATGAGAAACTCAGATCTAAGAGATCAATATCCAGCTTCATAGAGAAAATTATGTAAGCCTGCGTAGAGAAACTAAGAGATATACATCAAAGTATGAAGTCATTACGAAGCGTATATTGTTAAAATGGCAAAAGAAATCTAAAGGAGGTTTATGGATATGTAAGAAGCGAGAGAGTCTTTATCCAACCAGTTGGTCCGCTGATGCCTGAAAATGGTGATTTGGTTCATAACAACGAAGACATGGCAAAGACTTTGAGTCATTTTTTTTTCGCATCTGTATTTACAACTGAAGATACAGCTCGTATCCCAAATCCATTCCAGTGGTAAAAAAGGAAAACATTTTGCGACACATGGATAAGTTTTATCCGAGAACAGTGAAAGAGGCGAAAAAAGAAGTAGTTAAATCCTTGACTGCTCTCTCCAATGAGTCACTTGCTACGGAGAAAGTCACAAAAAAATTGACGCTTGACGATGTAGCAACCAATATCTTTTTTTTGTAATAAATCATTGTCCGGAAATTATCGTCCAATCAGTTTATCCTCTGTAGTTGGTAAACTTATTGAAACCATCATTCTGGATAAGACTGTAAACCATGGTTTTTGATGAAATGTTTCATGTCTGACGAATCTGCTTAATTTTTCTAATGATAAGATTACAATGTATGTTTAAAGTACAGCAGCTGATGTCATGTATCTAAAAGCATTCGATATAGTTCCACGCTATAGGTTACTAACTAAAGTTAAGTCACATGGTATTGATGGTGTTGTAATTTGGTGGTTAGGACATTAGTCAATTGGCTGCAAAAAAAAGAGTTGTGATCACGGGTCAAGCCCCAGAATGGTTAGGCGTAACAAGTGGTGTACCACAACGCCCAGTCTCTCTCTCTCTCTCTCTCTCTCTCTCTCTCTCTCTCTCTCTCTCTCTCTCTCTCTCTCTCATGTATATCAATAATATTGTTACTGGGCTGTATTGTAAGATATCGAAATTCGCAAACGATACTACATTGCAAAATGAATCCACGACAGAAATTGAACATTTGCAGCTTCAAGCTGACATAAAGAAATTGATGGACTGGGTTCAGAGGCGGCAAATCAATTTTGATACCGACTATTGGAACGTCTGACATGTCGTCAGTAAAGCTGATCTAAAGCCAAGTAAACAGTGCAGAGAAACAGTTAAAAAGGCAAACAAAATTCGCCGAATTATGGGTAGGACTATCGAATTTAAGTTCAAGGAAATCATGAAGGCATTCAAAATCATCACTCGTAGTAATGGTTACAAACTCTTGGGCAAATCTTACATCTCGAATGAGCCGAAATACTTTTCCTTCAGCATGAATGAAAACATATGGATTAATCTACCAATTAGAGTGGTGGAAGTAGCAGAATAGATACGTTAACGAATAGATTTGATAAGTATTTTGCTTCAAATCTACAACTGGCATTATTTGCATCTCCTTAGCTATAGAAAATGATTTTCTAGCCTTAAGATGTACGTATTTCTGCTATTACCACACTGATTTATGATTTTCATACCTCTTCCACTACCACAAACAGCCCCGAAGGAACCCAGTGTTCTGCTGTTGTTTGAATTCCTCTGCATTCCTTTTCATTTGAAACGATGAAGAGGACTCGCCGAGTCCAATCCATCAGTTCCCTGAACCCTGGATGGTGAAGAATTTACTGGGTGCGACTTAAGACTAGGGTTTAAAGATCACTGTGGAAAGAGAGGGCAATATCTGAAGATCTTAGTAATGGACACACAAGTAATGTGACATATCTTGGTAAGTACTGAGTAAAAGATAGACTTGACCTCTTTTTCGTCTGTGTTCAGGATGGTTAGGAATAATGGGTTTTACATTATGTGACATAAGGATAGGTTCCTAATTCTATTCTCAGAGGGAGCTATATAAAAGATACGTTAAGTTAAGCCAATGAGTACAGTTGCTGACGATGTGGTAATACAACTAAATATCATTTATAAAGATGAATGGGGAGTAGAGAGGAGATATTATTCTGGTTGGTAGACACGAATAATTGTCAGGGAAAATACCTAGTAATGTTAAAGTAGGTAAAGGTCAACAGATCTGATGTCAGTTTCTCTAATACTACAAATTCAATAATCATCGGTGAAGAATATCTGCAAGGAAGTCTAACACGTTTATAAGCTTCAGCAATGCTGCTGAAAATATGGTAAACTGGCATATGTAGCCTCACGAGATGGAGAAGAAAATTTTGGGTCGTGAAAGGTTACCCAAACTACCACAGTCATCTTGGGCAGGTTGTGGTAACGATAATATCCTATTACTCTCAAGAATGAGGTAGATGGGATGTTAAACTGAAGAGACTAGTTATCGATGGTAAGACTATCAATACGTCGCAAAGCAACATACTGACAACCACACCATGTTGCGCTTAGTGTATGGACAGCTTCACCAACAGCTACCAGGAGGCTCTTAGGCATACTGACAGCTTCACCAACAGCTAACAGGGGGTTCTTAGGCATAATGACAGCTTCACCAGCAGCTAACAGGGGGTACTTAGGCATACTGACAGCTTCATCAACAGCTACCAAGGGGTTCCAGTCCAAAGCTACCGGGCATGCCCATATTTTTTAACTGTCCTTTTAACCATCACTTTCCTCCCCTGGCACCATATAAACATAAAGCAATCTGACAAACGATGAGGGAAGAGGACAAACGATGAGGGAAGAGGGCAAACGATGAGGGAAGAGGACTGATAAAAAGGAAAGGGTAGGATGAGAATGCAGAGGTATGAAGGGGAGAAATATTTAGAGGAATGTGTTAAGTTACAGTTTGTGTGACACACAACGATGGACCTACTGTTTCACGTAACCAGAGCAAACCGTAAATGGAGGTAGAGCACATACGGAAAATTCTTGTTCTTTTAGTCATATAATGATCTCACAGTCGTACTTTTATAAACGACAGCAGCAATTGATCTTCTTACTCGTATACACGCCTAAATCCATGTTCACTGCTACATATTCCACTGTCATATGCACTCTCACGTTTACGCCCATGCCTACCCCAAGAGGGAAGTTCAAACTGACATTGACATCCAAACCTAACTTTACAAGTGACCGCTGCCTCGAACGAGAATTTTCCACTGGGTCTCTGGCATCGGTGTAGAGGGGAATGGGTTATGGGGAATGGTGTCCCTTTCATTGTGTGTTGACTCCAGGGATTTTTCTTTCAAACCGACCCCGATAAAGAACATACATTTGAAGAAAGTCTCCTACGTCGGAGAAGTGAACATTCAGAAGACAAAAATGGACTCGTATTATTGAGATACCGGGTTATAAGTAAGACGGAGTCATGACTGAGACGGTCTCGTACTGCACGGAGGGAGCGCAAACGACCAGTGATAAGACATTACCGAAGAAAATATGACACTGTCAGCGTTATACCGCACACAGAGGAATCATCAGCTTATCACTGTTGATTCCGGTGAGTGACGGTCACTGAGAGTCATAATTTTTGCTGCAAAACGGAATTGCCTTGCCCTCATCTGGTAACCTCACGGCACGACGCTAAGTTATGTCGCCTAACAACGTACAATCCTCTAAATGGATAACACTGAATGTCGCTTTAGTCAACAGTTTGCTCAGATTTTTTTTTTTTTTCACCATTTGATTCATGCGTTTATACACCCACCTACTCTAATGCAGGTTAACACTACCCTTCCATTTTCTATCCCAAGAACAAATATCGCATCAGGAATTTCCCAAACGCTTCTACCACTCTAGTTTCAGAGTAAATATGTTAAAATTCCGTTTGATAACAGCTGTACTAAGTGGCAATGAAAGTGATAGTGAGGGCTATAAGACCTGAGCCCCACTCAAATCAACAAAGTATTTCTGAATATAACACACAGGATATTTGATATCATTGCGATATCTCTGTGTCATCTCTGTCACCTTGTAATAATGCAACAAGACCTATAACAATGTGGTGCAAAGTGTATTAAAGTCAGTTGTTCACAAACGTGATTCTTCACCTGAATGAAAAAGCAGGACAGTCTTGGTCTCAGGCATGTGTTGTAACGATCAGTCATCCTCAGTAACTGTGTCAGTGGCTGCTGTCTCTCTCTCTCACAGTCATCCACCATACTGTATTACAACAGTCGATCATTTAGGGTTAACATGACAGTAACTGTTGCTTTCACATAAACCCAGAGAATTTAGATGTTGCAACAAGAATCAGAATTCGATACCTGTTTTAAAGGTCTGATGCGAATTCTCCAAAGATCTTCTTGATATCCAGGTTAACGAACACAGTAACTCTATGGCTGAAATCAGAAGCAACTTGTTGATGATCTTTATAATGCTTTTGAATTCGCACCAGAGGAGATAATGAACCTTAAAGGGATCACGTTAAGACCCAACCTGGAAAACAGAAAGAACCAAGGCAAGCCATTAGCGACACTCTACGTATGTGCAAAAATTAAGAGGACACTCTCGGTAAACCTGAACATCTAATATCCTGAGAGGAAATCCTGCAAATTACTGTGTTCTGAAGCTCGTGTCAGAAAACATGGTAAATCACCCAAGCTACAGTTAACTGCATACGTTGAGAAATATAGGGTCTCACTGGTGTCTCTTGACCAAGTCCACCTAATCAAGAGGAGTCAGGGAGATCCTTTGCTGTAAGATTCGCTCTTGGAGTGTAGAGGTGTGCAGAAAAAAAGCGAGAACATGGATTACCTCGTCTCTTGATAAATACACTCCCTTAGATTTCGATCATCAACGGTCTAGAGCGACTAAAATATAAGTGTAAAAAACTTGCAAGAATGATCAGATTTCTTTTTTTTCAGCCACAAAAGACTGACAAAGAACGACCGAGCAAAGGACATCACAGAGGATATTGCAGTAATGAAACAGCATTCCTACGAAATTCCGCCCAACATACTCGCCAATGGGGAATTCGCTCGTATCAAATCTCCGCAGCATTGCTCCACACCAGGCACTATCGAGAGAAACCCCTGAACGTGTAACCTGAACCCTAGGCACAGTCAAGAGACTCAGTAGGCAGGTTCCTAGCTTCGCCACGGAGGAAAAAGCAACTCACCAACGTGCCTCACTTTACACACTCAGACACGCAACTGCCATCACTCCATGAATCATTCAAGGGCAGTGAGAGTGAATTCTTGACCAGACGAATGATGTAGAAACAGATCTCTAGCTATTAATGGTGATCTTCCCTGTTTCTGTATAAACTCTTAATTCCTATTAAAGACAGTATTTACCTGACAGTAAAACAGCTATTCCCATACTGAGAAACTAGATTTGGGAGTAAGTTCTCTAAAGGTTGCAATGGTTGATGTATGCCATTTTACAGTCCTTGTGATAATTTTATAAGATTTTTACCATTGCAGTCATAATTTCCGGGTTACTACCCAAATATCACGTAAGTTGTATACCCATATGACTGTGTTGATGAATTAACCACATTAAGTTGTGATATTTTGCGGTCTGTTAAAATGTTTTCATCATATTTCAAAGAGACTAACTTTATTTGATGTAAAGTAAATATGACAGCAGAGTGACAAGAAGCACTTATATTAGCGTGATACCATGATCAATGCTGACGGGGTAATGAAAGAAGTCGGTCGTAGTCTATGTTTAGAAAATCTTGTAAGGCAATAGTCTCAACCGACCTCACAGTAATGGAATAATACATGAGTCTGTCATTATTAAGTTCCAGTGATGTGATCTGTGGTACAGACAAAATAGTTCCATATGAAGGTAATATTAGAATGTGTAAAAAGAATATGAAATTTTCTTCTAATAACAAGAAACCTATTGTTACGTCCACAGTACAAATGGTTTAAGACTGACCTCAATAAAGTGATTGACAACATAAAAAAAAAGATAGTTCTAAACTTGTCATTGTCTCTTTTGACTCTCCTACCATACCTGAATTTAGTTAGAAGCAGACAGAGACTATAATGCTCGTTATCAATTAAAGTATTAATGAAAACAAAGATAAACTTAAGCGAGAAATCTTATGATATATTGTATAGAGTTAATGGTCGTTGTAAACTTGATATTAATCATCCATCCATTTGTCATAATTGGAAGGATATAATGAGGGAAGCAGAATGCCCTGAATAGTTGAATATTCACCTTAGGAAAAAATATAATAATTTCCTAGACCTGTTGTTAACTCCCGACCAGGATTTGCTTCACTTCTATGATGCAGGTGACAAGCTAGGAACGACCCATTATCAAAGCAGATTTGGAGTTAATACCACACATCATGTGGTAGGAATTATCAAATAGTATCTAACTACAAAAATATACCAGTCTTATCTTGATGAAATGCACAAGAGTACTGATAATAAGAATAGAATATATCCAGAAGTTTGAGGCTCACGAATGAAACTATGATACACAATATTGGAACGATAAAATCCTCCCCATTCTATTTTTCATTTTACGTCCTAACCGTATTATCTATACTACGGTTTTTAAAATGATGTTAAACAACCATAACATAAATAACTAGATTTCCAAGAGGTCTGTAAATTATCAAATGGTACTAGACTCAGAGTTCTGTAAATCATCAAATGGTACTAGACTCAGAGTTCTGTAAATCATCAAATGGTACTAGACTCAGAGTTCATCATTATTACAAAACTAAGAGCTTCGGTTGTTGTATATTTGGAAAAAGGAAAACAGAAATGATAAGATCTCACGATTGACGGTTGCTGGGGAGACGCAACTGGCACAACACGGAAAACAGACTTATGCCTTGATCTAGATCTGGTTTACTTACAAAGAAATCTTATTGAAAGAACAAAAGAAACCATCCGACTGACCCAGCCTGGCAAGCTTGGGAAGTAAGTCAGTTGTTGTTCGCTGTTGATACACCGCTGGTGGCTGATTCGGGTGAGAAACTGCAGAAGCTGGTGACTGAGTTTGGTAAAGTGTGTGAAAAAAGAAAGCTGAGAGTAAATGTGAATGACAGCAAGGTTATTAGGTAAAATAGGGTTGAGGGACAAGTCAATTGGGAGGTAAGTTTAAATGGAGAAAAACTGGAGGAAGTGAAGTGTTTTAGGTATCTGAGAGTGGATTCGGCAGCGGATGGAACCATGGAAGCGGAAGTGAATCATAGGGTGGGCGAGGGGGCGAGAGTTCTGGGGGCGTTGAAAAATGTGTGGGAGTCGAGAATGTTATCTTGGAAAGCAAAAATGGGTATGTTTGAAGGAGTACTGGTTCCAACAATGTTATATGGTTGCGAGTCGTGGGCTATGGATAGAGTTGTGCGGAAGAGGGTGGATGTGCTGGAAATGAGATGCTTGAGGACAATATGTGGTGTGGGGTGGTTTGATCGAATAAGTAATGAAAGGGTAAGAGAGATGTGTGACGATAAAAAGAGTGTGGTTGAGATAGCAGAAAAGGGTGTTTTGAAATGGTTTGGTCACATGAAGAGAATGAGTGAGGAAAGATTGACAAAGAGGTCATATGTGTCGGAGGTGGGGGGAACGAGAAGTGGGAGACCAAATTGGAGGTGGAAAGATGGAGGGAAAAAGATTTTGAGTGATCGGAGCCTGAACATGCAGGAGGGTGAAGGTTGTGCAAGGAATAGAGTGAACTGGAACGATGCGGTAAACCAGGGTCGACGTGATGTTAATGGATTGAACAAGGACATGTGAAGCGTCTGGGGTAAACCATGGAAAGTTTTGTGGGGCCTGGATATGGAAAGGGAGTGGTGGTTTCGGTGCATTATACATCACACCTAGAGAATGAGTGTGAACAAATGTGGCCTTTGTGTCTTCTCCTAGCGCTACCTCGCACACATGCGGGGGGAGAGGGTTGTCATTTCATGTGTGGAGGGGTGGCGACGAGAATGAATAAGGGCAGACAGTATGAATTATGTACATGTGTATGTATGTATATGTCTGTGTGTATATATATGTATACGTTGAGATGTATAGGTATGTGCGTGTGTGGACGTGTATGTATATACATGTGTATGTGGGTGGGTTGGGCCATTTTTCGTCTGTTTCCTCGCGCTACCTCGCTAACGCGGGAGACAGCGATAAAGTATGATAAAATAATATATATATATATATATATATATATTTTTTTTTTTTTTTTTTTTTTTTTCATACTATTCGCCATTTCCCGCGATAGCGAGGTAGCGTTAAGAACAGAGGACTGGGCCTTTGAGGGAATACCCTCACCTGGCCCCCTTCTCTGTTCCTTCTTTTGGAAAATTAAAATAAAAAAATGAGAGGGGAGGATTTCCAGCCCCCCGCTCCCTTCCCTTTTAGTCGCCTTCTACGACACGCAGGGAATACGTGGGAAGTATTCTTTCTCCCCTATCCCCAGGGATAATATATATATATATATATATATATATATATATATATATATATATATATATATATATTCTTTTATACTATTCACCATTTCCCGCGTCAGCAAGGTAGCGTTAAGAACAGAGGACTGAGTCCTTGAAGGAATATCCTCACTTGGCCCCCTCCTCTGTTCCTTCATTAGGAGAACTAAAAACGAGATTTCTAGCCCCCCGCACCCTTCCCTTTTAGTCGCCTTCTACGACACGCAGGGAATACGTGAGAAGTATTCTTTCTCCCCTATCCCCAGGGATAATATAAAGTGCGTAAGACAAGGGAGCAAATGGGAACTTCAGTGAAGGGCGCTTATGGGGAGGTGATAACAAGTAGTGGTGATGTGAGGAGACGGAGTGAGTATTTTGAAGGTTTGTTGAATGTGTTTGATGATAGAGTGGCAGATATAGGGTGTTTTGGTCGAGGTGGTGTGCAAAGTGAGAGGGTTAGGGAAAATGATTTGGTAAACAGAAAAGAGGTAGTAAAAGCTTTGCGGAAGATGAAAGCCGGCAAGGCAGCGGGTTTGGATGGTATTGCAGTGGAATTTATTAAAAAAGGGGGTGACTGTATTGTTGACTGATTGGTAAGGTTATTTAATGTATGTATGACTCATGGTGAGGTGCCTGAGGATTGGCGGAATGCGTGCATAGTGCCATTGTACAAAGGCAAAGGGGATAAGAGTGAGTGCTCAAATTACAGAGGTATGAGTTTGTTGAGTATTCCTGGTAAATTATATGGGAGGGTATTGATTGAGAGGGTGAAGGCATGTACAGAGCATCAGATTGGGGAAGAGCAGTGTGGTTTCAGAAGTGGTAGAGGATGTGTGGATCAGGTGTTTGCTTTGAAGAATGCATGTGAGAAATACTTAGAAAAGCAAATGGATTTGTATGTAGCATTTATGGACCTGGAGAAGGCATATGATAGAGTTGATAGAGATGTTCTGTGGAAGGTATTGAGAATATATGGTGTGGGAGGAAAGTAGTTAGAAGCAGTGAAAAGTTTTTATCGAGGATGTAAGGCATGTGTACGTGTAGGAAGAGAGGAAAGTGATTGGTTCTCAGTGATGTAGGTTTGCGGCAGGGGTGTGTGATATCTCCATGGTTGTTTAATTTGTTTATGGATGGGGTTGTTAGGGAGGTGAATGCAAGAGTTTTGGAAAGAGGGGCAAGTATGAAGTCTGTTGTGGATGAGAGAGCTTGGGAAGTGAGTCAGTTGTTGTTCGCTGATGATACAGCGCTGGTGGCTGATTCATGTGAGAAACTGCAGAAGCTGGTGACTGAGTTTGGTAAAGTGTATGAAAGAAGAAAGTGAAGAGTAAATGTGAATAAGAGCAAGGTTGTTAGGTACAGTAGGGTTGAGGGTCAAGTTAACTGGGAGGTAAGTTTGAATGGAGAAAAAATGGAGGAAGTAAAGAGTTTTAGATATCTGGGAGTGGATCTGGCAGCGGATGGAACCATGGAAGCGGAAGTGAATCATAGGGTGGGGGAGGGGGCGAAAATCCTGGGAGCCTTGAAGAATGTGTGGAAGTCGAGAACATTATCTCGGAGAGCAAAAATGGCTATGTTTGAAGGAATAGTGGTTCCAACAATGTTGTATGGTTGCGAGGCGTGGGCTATGGATAGAGTTGTGCGCAGGAGGGTGGATGTGCTGGAAATCAGATGTTTGAGGACAATGTGTGGTGTGAGGTGGTTTTGATCGATTAAGTAATGTAAGGGTAAGAGAGATGTGTGGAAATAAAAAGAGCGTGGTTGAGAGAGCAGAAGAGGGTGTTTTGAAATGGTTTGGGCACATGGAGAGAATGAGTGAGGAAAGATTGACCAAGAGGATATATGTGTCGGAGGTGGAGGGAACGAGGAGAAGAGGGAGACCAAATTGGAGGTGGAAAGATGGGGGGAGGGGGATGGTAATCCACGTGTGGCGAGGTGGCGATGGGAATGAATAAAGGCAGACTGTGTGAATTGTGTGCATGGGTATATATGTATGTGTCTGTGTGTGTATATATATGTGTACACTGAGATGTATAGGTATGTATATTTGCGTGTGTGGACGTGTATGTATATACATGTGTATGGGGGTGGGTTGGGCCATTTCCTTCGTCTGTTTCCTTGCGCTACCTCGCAAACGCGGGAGACAGCGACAAAGCAAAATAATGATAATTATAATAATAATAATAATAATATATATATATATATATATATATATATATATATATATATATATATATATATATATATATATATATATATATATTAGCCATTTCCCTCACTTGCAAAGTAGCGTTAAGAACAGAGGACTGATCATTAGAGAGAATGTCCTCATTTGGCCCCCTTCTCTGTTCATCTTTTTGGAAAAGTGAAAAACGAGAGGGGAATATTTCCAGGCCCCCCCGCTCCCTTCCCCTTTAGTCGCCGTGTTCGACACGCAGGGAATACGTGGGAAGTATTCTTTCTTCCCTATCCCTAGAGATAGTATGTCCCTGAGGATAGAGGAGAATGAATACTTCCAACGCATTCCTCGCGTGTCGTAGAAGAGACGGGAGCGGGGAGCTAGAAACCCTCCCATCCTTGTATTTTGAATTTCTAAAAGTGGAAACAGAAGAAGGAGTCACGCGGGGAGTGCTTATCCTCCTCGAGGGCTCAGAGTGGGGTGCCTAAATGTGTGTGGATGTAACCAAGATGAGAAAAAAGGAGAGATAGGTAGTATGTCTGAGGAAAGGAACCTGGATATTTTGGCTCTGAGTGAAACAAAGCTCAAGGGTAAAGGGGAAGAGTGGTTTGGGAATGTCTATCTAGTAAAGTCAGGGGTTGGTAAGAGGACAAGAGCAACGGAGGGAGTAGCTCTACTCCTGAAGCATGAGTTGTGGGAGTATGTGATAAAGTGTAAGAAAGTAAGGGTAAAACTGAAAGTGGATGGAGAGAGATGGGCGATTATTGGTGTCTATGCACCTGGTCATGAGAAGAAACATCATGAGAGGCAAGTGTTTTGGAAGCAGCTGAGTGAGTGTGTTAGCAGCTTTGATGCATGAGACCAGGTTATAGTGATGGGTGATTTGAATACAAAGGTGAGTAATGTGGCAGTTAATGGTATAATGCAGGGTACATGGGGTGTTCAGTGCTGAAAAAGGAGATGGTGAAGAGCTTGTAGATTTGTGTGCTGAAAAAGGACTTGTGTTTGGGAGTACCTGGTTTAAAAAGAGAGATATACATAAGTATACGTATGTAAGTGGGAGAGATGGCCAGAGAGCGTTATTGGACTACTCGTTAATTGAAAGGCGCGTGAAAGAGAGACTTTGGATGTTAATATACAGAGAGGGGCAACTGGAGGGATGTCTGATCATTATCTTGTAGAGGCTAAAGTGAAGATTTGTAGAGGTTTTCAGAAAAGAAGGAGAGAATATTGGGGTGAAAGAGAGTGGTGAGAGTAAGTGAGCTTGGAAAGGAGACTTGTGTGAAGAAGTACCAAGAGATATTGAGTGCAGAATGGAGAAAGATGAGAGCAAATGACGTGATAGGAGTGGTTGAGGAATGGAATGTATTTAGGGAAGCAGTGATGGCTTGCACAAAAGATGCCTGTGGGATGAGAAAGGTGGGAGGTTGGCAGATCAGAAAGGGTAGTGAGTGGTGGAATGAAGAAGTAAGGCTGTTAGTGAAAGGAAAGAGAGAGGCGTTTGAATGATTTTTGCAGGGAAGTAGTGCAAATGACTGGGAGAAATATAAATGAATGATGAAGGAGGTCAAGAGAAAGGTGCATGAGGTGAAAAAGAAGGCAAATGGGTGAGAGAGTATCATTAAGTCTTATGGAGAATAAAGAGATGTTTTGGAAGGCGGCCGACAAAGTGCGTAAGACAAGAGAACAAACTGGAACATCGGTGAAGGGGGTTAAGGGGGAGGTAATAACAAGTAGTGGTGAAGTGAGAAGAAGGTGGAGTGAGTATCTTGAAGGTTTGTTGAATGTTTGATGATACAGTGGCTGATATAGAGTGTCTTGCTCGAGATGGTGTGCGAAGTGAGACGGTCAGGAAGAATGGTTTGGTAAAGAAAGAAGAGGTAGTGAAAGCTTTGCGGAAGATGAAAGCTAGCAAGGCGGCGGGTTTGGACGGTATTGCAATGGAAATCATTAAAAAAGGGGACGACTGTGTTGTTGACTGGTTGGTAAGGATATTCAGTGTACGTATGGTTCATGGTAACGTGCCAGAGGATTGGCGGAATGCAGTCATTGTGCCATTGTACTAAGGCAAATGGGATAAAGATGAGTGTTCAAATTACAGAGGTATGAGTTGGTTGAGTATCCCTGGGATATTATATGGGAAGGTATTGACTGAGAAGGTAGAGGCATGTACAGAGCATCAGATTGGGAAAGAGCAGTGTGATTTCAGAAGTGGTAGAGGAAGTGTGGATCAAGTGTTTGCTTTAAAGAATGTATGAGAGAAATACTTAGAAAAGCAAGTGGATTTTTATGTAGAATTTATGGGTCTGGAGAAGGCATATGATAGAGTTGATAGAGATGCCCTGTGGAAGGTATTAAGAATATATGGTGAGGGAGGTAAGTCGCTAGAAGCAGTGAAAAGTTTTCATCAAGGATGTAAGGCATGTGTACAAGTGGGAAGAGAGGAAAGTAACTGATTCCCGGTGAATGTCGGTTTGCGGCAGGGGTGGGTGATGTCTCCATGGTTGTTAATTTGTTTATGGATGGGGTTGTTGGGGAGGTGAATGCAAGAGTTTTGGAAAGAGGGCCAAGTATGCAGTCTGTTGTAGAAGATACAGCGTCGGTGGCTTATTTGGGTGAGAATCTATAGAAGTTGGTGACTGAGTTTGGTAAAGTGTGTGAAAGAAGAAAGCTGAGAGTTTAGTAGGGTTGAGGGACAAGTCAATTGGGAGGTTCGTTAGAATGGAGAAAAATTAGAGGAAGTGAAGTGTTTTAGATATCTGGCAGTGGATTTGGCAGTGGATGGAACGGTGGAAGCGGAAGTGGATCACATGGTGGGGGAGGGGGCGAAGGTTCTAGAGCATTGAAGAATGTGAGGAAGGCGAGAACGTTATCTCGGAGAGCAAAAATGGGTATGTTTGAAGGAATAGTGGTTCCAACAATGTTATATGTTTGCGAGGCATGGGCCGTAGATAGGGTTGTGCGGAGGAGGACTGGATGTGTTGGAAATGAAATGTTTGAGGAAAATACGTGGTGTGCATTGGTATGATAAAGTAATGAAATGATAAGAGAGATGTATGGTAATAAAAATAATGTGATTGAGAGAGCAGAATAAGGTGTACTGAAATGGTTTGGTCACATTGAGAGAATGAGTGAGGAAAGATTGACAAAGTGGGAGACCAAACTGGAGGTGAAAGGATAGAGTGAAAAAATTTTGAGCGATCTGGGCCTGAACATACAGGAGGGTGAAAGGCGTGCAAGGAATAGAGTGAACTAGAACGATGTGGTATACTGGGGTCGACGTGTTGTAAATGGAGTGAAGCAGGGCATGTGAAGCGTCTGGGATAAACCATAGAAAGTTTTGTGGGGCCTGGATGTGGAAAGGGAGCTGTGGTTTCGGTGCATTATGCATGACAGCTAGAGACTGAGTGTGAACGAATGTGGCCTTCGTTGCCTTTTCCTAGCGCTATCTCGCGCGCGCGGGGGGGGGGGGATGCCGTTTTATGTGTGGTGGGGTGGCGACAGGAATGGATGAAGGAAGCAAGTATGAATATGTGCATGTGTGTATATGTATATGTATGTATACGTTGACATGTATAGCTATGTATATGTGCATGTGTGGCCATTCTTTCGTCCGTTTCCTTGCGCTACCCCGCTAACGCGGGAGACAGAGACTATGATATATATATATATATATATATATATATATATATATATATATATATATATATATATATATATATATATATATATAACCCGAGACCGGGTTATAGTGATGGGTGATTTGAATGCAAAGGTGAGTAATGTGGTAGTTGAGGGAATAATTGGTATACATGGGGTGTTCAGTGTTGTAAAAGGAAATGGTGAAGAGCTTGTAGATTTATGTGCTGAAAAAGGACTGATGATTGGGAATACCTGGTTTAAAAAGCGAGATATACATAGGTATACTTATGTAAGTAGGAGAGATGGCCAGAGAGCGTTATTGGATTACGTGTTAATTGACAGGCGCGCGAAAGAGAGACTTTTGGATGTTAATGTGCTGAGAGGTGCAACTGGAGGGATGTCTGATCATTATCTTGTGGAGGCTAAGATGAAGATTTGTATGGGTTTTCAGAAAAAAAGAGTGAATGTTGGGGTGAAGAGGGTGGTGAGAGTGAGTGAGCTTGGGAAGGAGACTTGTGTGAGGAAGTACCAGGAGAGACTGAGTACAGAATGGAAAAAGGTGAGAACAATGGAAGTAAGGGGAGTGGGGGAGGAATGGGATGTATTTAGGGAATCAGTGATGGATTGCGCAAAAGATGCTTGTGGCATGAGAAGAGTGGGAGGTGGGTTGATTAGAAAGGGTAGTGAGTGGTGGGATGAAGAAGTAAGAGTATTAGTGAAAGAGAAGAGAGAGGCATTTGGACGATTTTTGCAGGGAAAAAATGCAGTTGAGTGGGAGACGTATAAAAGAAAGAGACAGGAGGTCAAGAGAAAGGTGCAAGAGGTGAAAAAAAGGGCAAATGAGAGTTGGGGTGAGAGAGTATCATTAAATTTTAGGGAGAATAAAAAGATGTTCTGGAAGGAGGTAAATAAAGTGCGTAAGACAAGGGAGCAAATGGGAACTTCAGTGAAGGGCGTAAATGGGGAGGTGATAACAAGTAGTGGTGATGTGAGGAGATGGAATGAGTATTTTGAAGGTTTGTTGAATGTGTCTGATGACAGAGTGGCAGATATAGGGTGTTTGGGTCGAGGTGGTGTGCAAAGTGAGAGGGTTAGGGAAAATGATTTGGTAAACAGAGAAGAGGTAGTAAAAGCTTTGCGGAAGATGAAAGCCGGCAAGGCAGCAGGTTTGGATGGTATTGCAGTGGAATTTATTAAAAAAGGGGGTGACTGTATTGTTGATTGGTTGGTAAGGTTATTTAATGTATGTATGACTCATGGTGAGGTGCCTGAGGATTGGCGGAATGCGTGCATAGTGCCATTGTACAAAGGCAAAGGGGATAAGAGTGAGTGCTCAAATTACAGAGGTATATATATATATATATATATATATATATATATATATATATATATATATATATATATATATATATATATATATATATATATATTTATAATGACCTACATCAGTGATCTTGGGTCACGGACTCAGAATTTTCAAAACTTACCGACGATACGAAATCAGGAGGTGAAGGAATAAATCATGAGGTTAACTTACTGAACCCGGAGGCCAAATACACTTAATAATAATGTTCATAATATATAATAGCAATTACCGATAATATCAATCACTGGCACAGGCTTTCTCCTACAACGATGATCGTATTGATCCTTCTATCTTTCTACTGTTCTGACTCCCACAGATTTCCAGTCTTCCAATTTCTCTGTATCTTTCATTTTCGTAACCATTTTGAATCTAACGGTCTTGTCCCTTGTCATCAGTATGGCTTTAGACAAGTAATATTCACCGGCAATATCCTGTTTACGTCACTCATATCCCGTCGTCCTTTATGAAAATATGGGAAATCTTGAGCAGTTGCCCTTGATTTATCCATCTACTTGTTTTCTTGATCAGTATCTCGCGTCGTGAGAGTTTCTTATTTATATTCAAACTTGTGGAAGACTTTCCAGCTGGGTAGACGCAGCCTAGCCCGGCCTATCGTCCCTGAAACCTAGTTTTCCCACTTCTGATAAACCTTACACAATTCTTCTGTCTTTTGGCTCTGTGATATCATCTGATATCACCGTGATGATTAATCTATAGGGAACCCACGTTACACTCGTGGTTAAGCCTGCTATTAAGATATGGGAATTCCTATTCAGACAGAGAAGATTCTTTTCTTTATAAAGTTGGCCAAAATGTCATCCTTGCATGGAATACCGCTCTCATATTTGAAGAGATTCTAACTTTATATAAATGCTTGACAGAGTCAAGTCTGAAGCAATCTGAATCATTTCCAAATGTCAGTCTGGCCTCAAAGGTTGACCCCATTTGCTATCCTCCGCTGTGCTAGTTTTCTTTTTCTCTCTACAGATTTTACTTCAAATTTTGCTCAGAGAACTACCTGCTCGTGTGCCTTCGTCGGAATATACTAAGCAAGCAATTGAGTCACTTGATTACTGTGTGTTTTTTGACAACTAAATTGCATACTGTTGTGGTGTCTGCTTCTTTCCCTACACCGCTTAGCATTTGGAGTTTTTACCTTCTCATGTGTCTGCTAACAGGTACGTCCTGACCCTTCATAAAATGTATGCTTTCCCATCTTCTAAGACTCAGTCTATTTTTCTCTTCTCTCTTCACTTCTCTGTTTCATTGGCTTTTACATGTATTTTGATCAAGGTATGGTTTCAGTGAAGAGGTTTGTCCTTAGTTGAGCCTTATGATTAAAGAAAAGCTGAAATAACTTTGACATCGATAAAGAAGGGAGGAGGGAAGGCTTAACAAGACGAGCTGGTTTTGAGGGTGTGGTAGCATAAGACCCATGGGAAGGTCAAAGCCAGTAATGGAGAAATGAAAGGAAGAATGTTACATGGAAGAAAACTACTGAGAATATAAGAATTGTTGAAGATTTGTTTCTCTGTCGATCGAGAGATGTGGAAGAGGAGACTGACACTACTGACAAGCTGAAGGCTCAGCTGAGAGGTGAAACAAGAAATCAGTAACTGGTAACTTTATCACCATTTGTTTACATTTGATAAATGTCTGAAATCTTTAATTAAGATTCTGCAGCTATTCGAATACCCTTATATAGACCGGAATGGTCAAATCAGAAGGAGGAGGCGACTTCAGGTTCATGCTGGTAGATGGCTACTGTCCCACACCAAGTAGTTCAGAAAGTCCTGTGCTGTGTTAACCGCTGCCATCAAGGTGTGGCCACACCAGACACAAACACTGTTTGTGACGTTAGTTGAGAGTCACGTCCACACACCGCAAGTGTTAGGAACATCGTTGCAAACATTCCAGACAAAAGCTGGCACAGTGTTTGCAACAATGTCGAATACAAGCAACGTAACCAACGTAACAGTCTCAAGAATATTGCTGTTAACAGTTTGGATCAAAGCTGGTAACACTGTTAGTAACATAGTTGAAACTAAATCCCGGCTGATGGGAAATGTTCTCGTAATATTGTTGGCAACATTGTTAACAAAAACAGAGGTGCGTTAATCATATGATCCACGCCAGTGCCAACTACCAGTTTGCTAATATCACCTTCAACGGAAGGCAGTTGTGTGCTACCAATACTATTTCCAATTATAATGAAGCCACCATATACGTGAATAAGTCACACGTGACTGATAACGTAGCTAACACGTGTTACGACATTGTTTCCAATATTTCCACATCGTAACAATTTTGATAACGCTGTCTGTAACTTTGCGGATAGCGATGTCATCATTCATATAACACGCTGCCAGGCTACACATGCTGCTGTCTAACTGTTTTTGACCATAATCTCAACAATGTTAAGCTGGTGTGGTTCCACTTGCAGAACTGGCTGTATATGTTTTCCAAATGAACTGGAGGCTTGAGAAGATAATCCAAAATCCATATAGAAAACGTTACATTCTACTTATCACAATAAGCAGCCTATCAACAATCCCTTACTGTATGATCCTAAATATTTAGAATATTGATAATCATATCGTAAGTGCCAACGAATATGAGGACCATCATGTAAACACTGTTCACACAATGGATGACAAGTGACCATAGGAAAGGAACACCTTGAGGAATTTGTGCTCCTCTCTCCTAGTGGCATGTTCTCCCTCTTTGCTCCATTTACAAGAAGTCCAGTCAAAGGTTTTTAGACAAGACATGAAACAGACAACTTTTGGGTGTGGTGATATCGTGTCAGGTCTACTACAGAAAACATCAGACTTTGTAGCACCTCCGAAAAACGACTGTATTTCCTTAGCAGACGATGACCTGAATCTATTTTCTCTATTCTTACCAATTTACATGAGACATCATACTATGTCCAACCTACGCAGTATCATGATACTAATCATGTCCTTGACCCATGCGAGTCTGGCTTTCTGATTCAAGGAACCACCAAACATTATTACCCAATTCCACTAACTAAATCTAAGATCAAGTTCTTGATGTCTATCAATTTGTTCTTGAGCCTCTCTCAAGCATTTCAGGCCATTAATTGTAAACTTTTCCAACATGGAAGCGCACGATTAAGGTATTTGTGGGACATTAATGAAATGGTTTGACATCTGATCAAGGAACTGGAAACACCTCGATTTAGATCTATCATTACTTTCTCAAATGTCAAAGAACTTGGCTATGGAGTAATGACTTTCATATCTTACAGGCACGGAACATGAAAAATAGAAAGAAGAATGTTACGGTAAATCGGCAAATACAAATGATATCAGAAATTCTTGTCCGTACGAAATTGCCAGCTTTTCATGAGGTAATATAACTGATATCAATTTCTAACAGAAAGTCAGGTTTAATCTCTCTGACGATGACATATTTCTGCAATTCTGCTTCTAGTCTCAAGCGCTTCATTATCACAAAGAGAATGACTTTAAAATTTTGAGTCTATCTCAAATGATATGTTCTAGAGAGCTAGATAGATCCTTTACCAGATAATGACATATCCTTCATCAGAAACGCACTGAAACGTATTATGAAGAACGAGCTGAAAGGCTCACACAGTCAATCGTTATGCTGAAAATCATAATAGATTTCCGACAGAAAGTAGAAATACGTATGGGACACTGTCTTGCCGCAATAACCTCTCCGCAAGACCAGACTAGTCGGTCCGCATGTAATTTACTCAGCTATCATTATGTGTTCCTGATGTGTTACCTCCAGGAGAAATACCCACAGGGCCTCAATACATCCTGTTTTAATTGTACCTCAGGCGAGTAATTAGCGTAATTGCCGTAACTGAGTAATTAGAGTAATCGCTCACACTCAGCTCACATTTAATCAGGGGAATTTCCTCACATGGAACTGAATATATTTGATTCAGAAACAGGCTGCTAGAATAGGTGAACCCAACGGTGGAACCATAGAATCACAGCAATTCCACTAGAGTTTCAAATACAATTCATGTAAAAACAAACTGAAAACCTCTTCATTAAAGACAAAACCCATCTGCTCTAATGTACACACACACACACACACACACACACACACACACATATATATATATATATATATATATATATATATATATATATATATATATATATATATATATATATATATATATATATTGCTATCCAATTGCTATCCAATCTGGTTGTAGGAACTACATCCTCCAATCGTACTCAAACTTTATAATTGTCATCTTTGTTACTGTGTAAATCCTTGTGTCTTAGTGTGTCCGTAAATTGATCACTTCCGCAATACTGTGTCTCATCTGAACTTGCCTTACTGTAATCAGTTTCCTTCACCAGGTCAACTTCATCAGCGATTCTCATCAACGTCTTCCTGTACACAGATGAGGTGTATAATGTGAGGTATGTAGTAATCGAAAGTTCTCTGACATACTACAAGTTGTAAACTTAGATTAAGTTGTAAGACTGATAATAATAGCCTGTCGTAAGTTGATCGGGTGTAAACGACTGTATTTGATTTTGAATACATGCACAGGAATACAAAGGGATCGAAACGACAACAAAAGAAAACAGATTACCCTCGAGACTTGTTTGTGATCAGAAACATAGATTAGTGAGTTAAAGAGAAACTAACAGATGACCGTGGGGAGAATTTTGTGAAGCAGTGTGTGACCTCGCTGGGTTACTAGGTGGGCCAAAAAATTTAATTCCCCCAGTAAATGATGAGGTCGTCAGCCAAGCATAACAAGAGAAATCAAATATCAGCCGAAGGCGATCTTTCCTGAAGATTTTAATCAAGTTGAGGCGGTAAAGAACGATGATCCTTTTCAAGGAATAATCAAATGAATGTGAAGAACGTCTTTCTCCCGTACCTTTCAACATGCTAGTCAGGAATTCTGCTTACACCTCACACCGCTAGAGCGATGTTGTTGACAAACACTAAAGTTGTGGTTCTTTCTTGACAGAAGTTCGTAACTCCGTAAGGTACAGACAGGTTTCTTAAACTATCGCCATGAAATTACTATGATCACAGGTATTCCGCTAATCAAAACTAAGCATATTTCAGGAGAACCATATATCTAATTTTCTAAAATTTGCAGGTTTAGCAAGTGATGGCTGTCAGTATATCAAAAATACTCCATCAATGGTTTCTCTCTTTCTCTCCAGTGACCTCGATAACACCAAGTTAAACCGCTGAGCTTTCATCAAATGAAAGCTAGTTCTTACCATATGATTAAACAGATGACTGAATGTCTGTGCCTCCTAAGTAAGTCTCGGGCAATGATGGTTCTGGGAGGTTCATGCAGAAAACAAAGTGACATAACTAAACTTTCCTGACGTTAGACTTAATGAATGAAAGATGACATCATTTACTGTCTTTGCCTTGTTCATTCAAAGTTGCATCAAACAGAATCTATTGATTCATGATGCAATGACAGACTTGCAGGATGCCGGATCTTCTCCAGTGGTCGTCGACATGATCACATGTAGATGTGTACAACTACCACCAAGGAAAGTAGCGGATGAAGCATACATGAATTGCATGAATGGATGACATTGAATAGGCATGTATGAATTTGACCAAAAGTAACCTAAGTTAGTTGGGATCACTCGTCGTACAGTGTAATGGCAGAGGATAAACACGTGAAGAAGCGTTAAACATTATAAGGTTTCGGAGGAAGATGACAGCAGATTTTATGAATAAGATGAGTAAACTTACTCACAGATGTAGCACAGTAATTGAATATATGCACGTGTGAGCAATGAATAGTGGACAGAAAGAATTCAATTTCAATAATGTCAACCATTCTATCCTGTACTGAAGTTTATTGTGTTTAGGGACAATATTCACTGATTCAAACATCTATCAGTCAGTTAAGTTAGTCAGGTTCCCTTGTAGTGCTTCATAACATAAAAGGTTTAATCTTTGAAACAGTACATCAAGATTCGCCCTTTTATAGCTGTTACCATTACATCTTAAGGAGAGATGTATACGGTGTAGGACAGTTGGTAAATAAGGACCGGTTGTGGGTAAACACCTTAGTCAAAATAATCTAAATCAAATAAAGGCTTCAAAATCATGAAACATAGAGGGGAACATCTGAGAGATATATGGCCGTATGAATGAACATAAGACTGTGGTACATTATGTATTAGACTCGAACAGTAGAGACTATCAGTGGGCTATCCAACAACCACCAACATACATCACATTATAAGCCTACACACACCACTGAAACCCTCTCCCTGTTTTCAGTAGAATAGGACTGATATACTGAAGCCAGGTTAAGTGCACACTGTGGTACCTAAATTATATCGTTATAAGTCTTGTTTAAGAGTAACCATGATACACGTCATGTTTTAATTCCTAGCAGAAATGGATAAAATTAACGATAACTTATACCTGGTTAGCTTATGTACTGCTTAAACTACGCCAAGATCCATATCTTAATAACATATCAAGAAGTGATATACGGTGCATTTTCAGCAGCATTTCCTTCGCATGTTAAACTTATATGTATCCTATGTAATTCATATTGCATTCTACACACGATTCTGAGATACATTTTATGTATAAAGGTTAGATCCTGCTGCTACTCATGTAAAGGTGACAGCAGTTTCATTTATCAGTCTTTCATGTATGGAAGGGATTATCCTTGCTGTAGAAATATAAAGAAATTCTTGAATCTGTAACATTCGGATATCATTGATTCATATCTGGAGGGCCAGGCAGCTGTGGATTAAACCATAAATGTGCTCCTTGATTACTGAGTTCAGGAACGAGATTTTAGTAGTTGAAGGTTATGGTTGGGGTATATTGCAGGGTTCTCGGAACTGTGGTTAGGAAAATCATAATATATTCTCAGGCTGAACTGTAGTGCTACAGTGTCAAACAATCTAGTTGTTTATGAGTCTGATTCATTTCCCAATACTATTTGACTGATGATATGAATTATGAATTTTCGATTCTTGTGACAAATTCAGAATGAGTTCAGAGATTTCAGAAGTATTTCCCCAATACTGATAAACACGCAAATCCTCAATCATCATGTATTTCTTCTAATGGAATTTCATCAATATCTTGTAGTCATTACATTCGTATATTGTGTACAATCAAGGATTTGAAACTTTGAAAATATCTATGTAATAGGTTAACCAAAACAGGCTTTATGCCTGACGGTGTTTCTAGTTTCCTTAATGTTTGAATTACATGATGAGATAGAGAGAAAAAATCTTTATTTGAATCAATTTGCATTATCAATATATCTAATTGGGACCAGTGGCACTATTGGCCTACATGAGTTTATCGAAAGTCAATGTGCAATGTGGCTCTTTACTAGTACCAAACCAACACAAACTGAACTAAAACATATTCTAAATGTTCCATTTTGAAGAGTTCATATACGACTATTTTTGTCGTAATACAGTAATCACTGTGATGTCCTACACAATAACTTCATCGCAAATGTTTGTATATTCCGTAGATACATTTTAACTGCTGATGGTCTCTCATATGTGACCCATCTTTCGTCTTCCTGTTCTTGCAGTTTTGGTGAATGTTTAATCACGGCCCAAGACATCAAAGCATATGCCAAGATGAACCTTACGTCTTTGATTACCGTACTTCTTTCTTTTGGCTTTTCAGCTTCCCTGTTCTTTGATGTATAGCTTTCTGTTCAGTCCTTCAGTGTTGTAGCTGTAGATGAAGCAACCTTCCCTTCTTATCCAATAAAAGGTGGTGTTTCTTAAGGTTTGAACCTATCGCCCATCTCATTTCTTCTCTCAATAAGCTCTCTTTCTTTAACCTCAACTCTATATATCCTTAAGCGATGGTTCTTCTTCAATTACTTCAGCCCACTTTTTTCTACTTCTTCACTCCGATATTTTTTTTTTTTTCTTCGCATACAATCGTATCTGGTGACCACCCCTGTTTGATAGTCGACCAGTTCGAAAGCAAGTAAAAGATCCCTTTTCTATGTCACATGCAGGACCAAGTGCTTCCCAGGAGACCAGCCCCAGGAGATCTGAGGGAATTAGGTTAATAAGTGAGGTCACAGCACCTGACCACGGGTCAGGGTGATATGTGGCTGTCTCCACCTTTGCCCCTCCCATTCCCCCAGCCTCCATCCACCCATCCATCCCAAACACCCCTTGGTCAATTAACGCCCCTATCTTGCCTTATACACTTTCTAAATAGTAGGCTTTAGTTCTAGTTCTGCCTTCCAAAGATGAAGATTGTGCATGTGATGCGGCATATTGTGTAATTCACTTTCACCCGAAGATGCTTAATACATAGGAGAAACGTTGAGTATGTTGATCACTAAACTATGGACTATTATGATGAAGCTGTCATCGCTCACTCTCCTGAAATAAGAAGAGGTCTGAGATACGAAAAGTTGTCCAGAAAATGAACTGCTGCAAGAATGAGATGA
>NC_092243.1:33244854-33292354 GCF_036320965.1 Panulirus ornatus | reverse complement strand
AGTTGGAGTGAGAGAGCATCAGCATCTTCAGGGAGGTTTTGATGTTTTGGAAGAGGTAACAACGGAACAACCTGAAACATTGGTGACTGGGGCAAATAGGAAAATGGTAACAGGTAGTGATGAAGTGAGGAGATGGAGAGTGTATTTTGCATGACTGTCGAATGTGTTTTGTTATATGATGGCTGATGTAGGGTGTTTGGTTAGGGTGTGGTACAGCTCCTTTTCCACATCCAGGCCCCAGAGACCTTTCCATGGTTTATCCCAGACGCTTCACATGCCCTGGTTCAATCCATTAACAGCACGTCGACCCCGGTATACCACACTGTTCCAATTCACTCTATTCCTTGCACGCTATTCACCATCCTCCATGTCTCGACCATGATCGCTCCAAATCTTTTTCACTCCCTCCTTCCATATTCAGCTTTGTCTCACAGTTCCCCCTTTTCCCTCCACTTCTGACCACATATATTGTCTTTGTCAACCTTTCCTCACTCATTCTCTCCAGATGTCCAAACCATTTAAACACATCCTCTTCTGCGCTCTCAACCAAGGTTTCAAAAGATGTCAGGAGACGGCTGATACACTCCATACAAAATATATTCAACAAATTCCGGACTGGAATGGCTTGGACCAGAGTAACCAAGCGCCTACCTGGTTCTTGATGGCTCCATTCACAGAATGGAGCCATCAAGAACCATTACGCCACTACCATTACACATCTCCCGCTTGACACAAAAAGACCTGGATGAGAACGCCAAGATCATCGACAGAGAACAAGACCCTCGCCGTCTCTTGTTCCTAGAGGCAATTCACATCATCACAAAACAACCGACAATAAACACACAAGTCGAAGATTTTCAAATCCTTTCATCCTCAAACGCCACATAAGCCTTACCAACCAAGCAGCCAATGACTGATCAGCTTAGCCTTCAGTTCCGCCCACCTGTCTCCATCCGATCCACCAGAATTGAATATAAGTAGCCATCCACTACAGAACCATCAGCTCAAAAGCCTCACAAACACAATCTTAGACGGAACAGCGATTGCAATCAGAAGCAATCTCTCATATAAGCTATACGATGGCTTCAACTCTGACCTTCTAGCTATAGAAGTAAGCACAAACACGGGCAAAATCATAATAGTCATATTATATCAACCTCCCATACGTCCATACATACCTACACCAGATTTCATAAACTCTTCAGACGTAATGTTCCAGTCGAGATGGTTGCAGGCTTAAACGCTAACCACCCATCCCCTAGTTCTAATCACAGCAACACACAAGGTAGACACATTTACAAACTCCTTCAAGACAGGGTCATACAACACACTGGACCACACTTCCCAACCTTTTATATTACTCGCCAGGGGCACGAATCCTGATTCATCCTCTCTAACTTCCAAACACACCACAACACTCTCGCAACAGAAGGCCCACTCACAGCCAGTGATCATATCCCCATATCTACGACCCTGATATTTATTCAAACTCAACCACGATCTAATTTCCAACTGGGAAAACTTTAAACAATACATACACTCCATAATATCCCAGTCAAAGCTCAATGCTGCAACATTAGAGGAAATTGATGATTCACCTAAGAATTGACAAAATACAATAGTAGATACAGCAAAACAATACATCCTTATAACACAATCTCGTCCACTTCCAGCTCCTAGATACAATCGAGATACACTTCAGGTGATTAATCAGTTTTACGACATAAGAAAATATGCAACTAGATTTGGCTGGATTCAACATCCATTCCGAACTTACAAAATATTAAAACGATACCTGGAGGAAAAATTAATAGATGCAAACACTAACTGGTATAACTTAGTAATAAATACATCTAACAAGTGCAAAATCCCACATATCTTCTGGAAAAAAATAAAAACATTAACTGGCCAAAAAACGACAGATTCACATTACCTCCTAGACGAAAACAGAACAAAAAGATACACTTCCAAAGAAAAAGAAAGTACACATAGAAATATCTGGGAAAAGGTCTTTTAAGATGATGAGGATGATAATGACCCTCCCACCACAACAACAGTAAAGGATTTCCTAAACAACAACACACAACAGAATAACACCCTTCGCTAACGCAGACACACACACAGGTTAAACACTGATGACCTTGACTCAACATTCAGCACAAATGAAATACTCATTATTAACAGATATTGAAAAAAAAACTCGTCCGGTCAAAGTGGAATAACCAAAATATTACTCGAAAACTTACCATCTTCTGCATTTACCAGACTCACCAACATCTTTAACTCAAAAGACCTATCAACTGGCTTTTACCCAGATGCTTCGAAAAGCTCATTAATACGCCTTATACCAAAACACGGAAAAATCTTCACGCAGGAACCTGGTTCTCGGTCAATATCTCTTCTCGAAGTCCCAGGCAAACTTTTTGAAAGATTGATTAATAAAAGACTGCGTAATCATTTGCAATGGAAGGATTCACGCAGTGATAATGAGTTTGGATTCAGATATGAAAGGGGAACACAACAGGGAATAGCACTCACAACAGAACAGAGTACACAAAACAAAGCAGAAGAAGACAGAGCCAAATAATCTTAAGAGACAACACTAAAGCTTTCGATTAACTTTGGCGCTTAGGCTTGAAATTCAAGGTCCTTCAACTTAACCCACCTATAACCATGGAAAAACTGTTATGTGATTTCCTAGATGACAGGCAGGCAAAGATCAAAATTGGCAATCCCATTGGCAAACCTTTTAACTTACAATCCGGACACCTCAGGGGAGTGTCCTCTCCCCAACACTCTTCACTAGAGACGTACCCAAATCATCAAAAGGCCTCGGCATTTGCTATGCTGATGACATGACACAAATAGTTAGATATCACAGGAGATCGAAAGAAGTGATGCAAAATATAAGAACGAAGGAAATCACGATAATTAATAAATTCGAGGGAAAATGGAAAATTAAGACAAGCACCCAAAGTTCAGTCCAATACATCAGGGGGTAAAAGTCACTTGGCCACTTATGATGAAGTAATAGACTTTCAGGAATCAGAAAAAATGCGTGGCCTCAACATCAGCTCCGGTGGCTGCATATGTAATGTGAAAGATCATATACAGAAAGGTATGACAGCTCTCACTAAACTTTATAGACTCAGAAATATGACAATAGGTATAAAAACACATCTTGTCATAGCCTTAGTCCTTCCTGTGCTAGATTATTCCGCTATAACTACTCACACCCTGAGCAATACATAGCTTAAATCACTTTAGAAAATCCAAAACAAAACACTTAGATTTGCCACAAACCAAAAGTACCCTTAAAATAAACACAGACCAGATTCACAAATTAACACAAAAAAAAAATTCAAAGTAAGAGCTCATAATGCAGCAGTTAAAGCCGGGGAAAAACTAGAAATACAAGAAAACGAAACATTTACAAAACTGAAAACATCCCTCAACATAATTCAAAGATTAACAAAAACTTCCCCAGCAGCCTATAAATGAAAACACCTTATGACCGTAGCTAGTTAAAAAATAAGAATATATATATATATATATATACGAACAAAGTGCATATGAACGCGCACCTTCATAGAACATGCTAACCTCCAACAGCCAGGATCGAACACGGGACCCCTGTGCAACAGGCGGGAGCGCTACCGCTAGGCTGTGGTCGCCCCTAATAGGAAATGACTATTTAAGTACTATGTACTTGAATACCATTCGTCTCACGTTGGCGAACAACGGGGTCTCCACCGGTCATTTCCCAACAGGTTCACATAGCCAGCAGATAGCATTTTACCGAACAAGGGTCCCGGGTTCAATCCTGGCAATTGGAGGTTTGTATGTTCTATGAAGGTGCACGTTCATATGCACTTTGTCTGTATTCATATGCCTCCGCGTTGTACAAATCCCTCCACCTCTGAAACATAAATCCTCTTGTTCAATCTTTCCTCACTCATTCTCTCCATTTGACCAAACCATTTCAAAACACCTTCTTCTGCACTCTCAACCACACTCTTTTTAACACCACACACCTCTCTTACCCTTTCATTACTTACTCGATCAAACCATATATGTATATACATGTATATATATATATATATATATATATATATATATATATATATATATATATATATATATATATATATCCCTGGGGATAGGGGAGAAAGAATACTTCCCACGTATTCCCTGCGTGTCGTAGAAGGCGACTAAATGGGAAGGGAGCGGGGGGCTGGAAATCCTCACCTCTCTTTTTTTTTTTTTTTTTTCCAAAAGGAGGAAAAGAGAATGGGGCCAGGTGAGGATATGCCCTTAAAGGCCCAGTCCTCTGTTCTTAACACTACCTCGCTGTCGCGGGAAATGGCGAATAGCATGAAAAAAAGAAAAGAAAAAAAAAAAAAAAAATATATATATATATATATATATATATATATATATATATATATATATATATATATATATATATATATATATATATATATATATATATATATATATATATTTCAGTTTTTTCAGTTTTCTAAATTGTTTCTTACATTTTTCATATGTATATATATGTATACGTGTGTGTGTGTGTATATGTGCGTGTGTATGTGTATGTATATATATGTGTGTATGTATATATATTATCCCTGGGGATAGGGGTGAAAGAATACTTCCCACGCATTCCTCGCGTGTCGTAGAAGGCGACTAGAGGGGACGGGAGCAGGGGGCCAGAAATCCTCCCCTCCTTGTATTTTTTAACTTTCTAAAATGGGAAACAGAAGAAGGAGTCACGCGGGGAGTGTTCATCCTCCTCGAAGGCTCAGACTGGGGAGTCTAAATGTGTGTGGATGTAACCAAGATGTGAAAAAAGGAGAGATAGAGAGATAGGTAGTATGTTTGAGGAAAGGAACCTGATGTTTTGGCTCTGAGTGAAACGAAGCTCAAGGGTAAAGGGGAAGAGTGGTTTAGGAATGTCTTGGGAGTAAAGTCAGGGGTTAGTGAGAGGACAAGAGCAAGGGAAGGAGTAGCAGTACTCCTGAAACAGGAGTTGTGGGAGTATGTGATAGAATGTAAGAAAGTAAATTCTCGATTAATATGGGTAAAACTGAAAGTTGATGGAGAGAGGTGGGTGATTATTGGTGCATATGCACCTGGGCATGAGAAGAAAGATCATGAGAGGCAAGTGTTTTGGGAGCAGCTGAATGAGTGTGTTAGTGGTTTTCATGCACGAGACCGGGTTATAGTGATGGGTGATTTGAATGCAAAGGTGAGTAATGTGGCAGTTGAGGGAATAATTGGTATACATGGGGTGTTCAGTGTTGTAAATGGAAATGGTGAAGAGCTTGTAGATTTATGTGCTGAAAAAGGACCGGTGATTGGGAATACCTGGTTTAAAAAGCGAGATATACATAAGTATACGTATGTAAGTAGGAGAGATGGCCAAAGAGCGTTATTGGATTACGTGTTAATTGACAGGCGCGCGAAAGAGAGACTTTTGGATGTTAATGTGCTGAGTGGTGCAACTGGAGGGATGTCTGATCATTATCTTGTGGAGGCTAAGGTGAAGATTTGTATGGGTTTTCAGAAAAGAAGAGTGAATGTTGGGGTGAAGAGGGTGGTGAGATTAAGTGAGCTTTGGAAGGAGACTTGTGTGAGGAAGTACCAGGAGAGACTGAGTACAGAATGGAAAAAGGTGAGAACAATGGAAGTAAGGGGAGTGGGGGAGGAATGGGATGTATTTAGGGAATCAGTGATGGATTGCGCAAAAGATGTTTGTGGCATGAGAAGAGTGGGAGGTGGGTTGATTAGAAAGGGTAGTGAGTGGTGGGATGATGAAGTAAGATTATTAGTGAAAGAGAAGAGAGAGGCATTTGGACGATTTTTGCAGGGAAAAAATGCAATTGAGTGGGAGAAGTATAAAAGAAAGAGACAGGAGGTCAAGAGAAAGGTGCAAGAGGTGAAAAAGAGGGCAAATGAGAGTTGGGGTGAGAGAGTATCAGTAAATTTTAGGGAGAATAAAAAGATGTTCTGGAAGGAGGTAAATAAAGTGCGTAAGACAAGGGAGCAAATGGGAACTTCAGTGAAGGGCGCAAATGGGGAGGTGATAACAAGTAGTGATGATGTGAGAAGGAGATGGTGTGAGTATTTTGAAGGTTTGTTGAATGCGTTTGATGATAGAGCGGCAGATATAGGGTGTTTTGGTCGAGGTGGTGTGCAAAGTGAGAGGGTTAGGGAAAATGATTTGGTAAACAGAGAAGAGGTAGTAAAAGCTTTGCGGAAAATGAAAGCCGGCAAGGCAGCAGGTTTGGATGGTATTGCAGTGGAATTTATTAAAAAAGGGGGTGACTGTATTGTTGACTGGTTGGTAAGGTTATTTAATGGATGTATGACTCATGGTAAGGTGCCTGAGGATTGGCGGAATGCTTGCATAGTGCCATTGTACAAAGGCAAAGGGGATAAGAGAGAGTGCTCAAATTACAGAGGTATAAGTTTGTTGAGTATTCCTGATAAATTATATGGGAGGGTATTGATTGAGAGGGTGAAGGCATGCACAGGGCATCAGATTGGGGAAGAGCAGTGTGGTTTCAGATGTGGTAGAGGATGTGTGGATCAGGTGTTTGCTTTGAAGAATGTATGTGAGAAATACTTAGAAAAGCAAATGGATTTATATGTAGCATTTATGGATCTGGAGAAGGCATATGATAGAGTGGATAGAGATGCTCTGTGGAAGGTATTAAGAATATATGGTGTGGGAGGCAAGTTGTTAGAAGCAGTGAAAAGTTTTTATCGAGGATGTAAGGCATGTGTACGTGTAGGAAGAGAGGAAAGTGATTGGTTCTCAGTGAATGTAGGTTTGCGGCAGGGGTGTGTGATGTCTCCATGGTTGTTTAATTTGTTTATGGATGGGGTTGTTAGGGAGGTGAATGCAAGAGTTTTGGAAAGAGGGGCAAGTATGCAGTCTGTTGGGGATGAGAGAGCTTGGGAAGTGAGTCAGTTGTTGTTCGCTGATGATACAGCGCTGGTGGCTGAGTCATGTGAGAAACTGCAGAAGCTGGTGACTGAGTTTGGTAAAGTGTGTGAAAGAAGAAAGTTAAGAGTAAATGTGAATAAGAGCAAGGTTATTAGGTACAGTAGGGTTGAGGATCAAGTCAATTGGGAGGTAAGTTTGAAAGGAGAAAAACTGGAGGAAGTAAAGTGTTTTAGATATCTGGGAGTGGATCTGGCAGCGGATGGAACCATGGAAGCGGAAGTGGATCATAGGGTGGGGGAGGGGGCGAAAATTCTGGGAGCCTTGAAAAATGTGTGGAAGTCGAGAACATTATCTCGGAAAGCAAAAATGGGTATGTTTGAAGGAATAGTGGTTCCAACAATGTTGTATGGTTGCGAGGCGTGGGCTATGGATAGAGTTGTGCGCAGGAGGATGGATGTGCTGGAAATGAGATGTTTGAGGACAATGTGTGGTGTGAGGTGGTTTGATCGAGTAAGTAACGTAAGGGTAAGAGAGATGTGTGGAAATAAAAAGAGCGTGGTTGAGAGAGCAGAAGAGGGTGTTTTGAAATGGTTTGGGCACATGGAGAGAATGAGTGAGGAAAGATTGACCAAGAGGATATATGTGTCGGAGGTGGAGGGAACGAGGAGATGTGGGAGACCAAATTGGAGGTGGAAAGATGGAGTGAAAAAGATTTTGTGTGATCGGGGCCTGAACATGCAGGAGGGTGAAAGGAGGGCAAGGAATAGAGTGAATTGGATCGATGTGGTATACCAGGGTTGACGTGCTGTCAGTGGATTAAAACAGGGCATGTGAAGCGTCTGGGGTAAACCATGGAAAGCTGTGTAGGTATGTATATTTGCGTGTGTGGACGTATGTATATACATGTGTATGGGGGTGGGTTGGGCCATTTCTTTCGTCTGTCTCCTTGCGCTACCTCGCAAACGCGGGAGACAGCGACAAAGCAAAAAAAAAAAAAAAAAAAAGAAAGAAAAAAAAAAAAAAAAAAATATATATACATATATATATATATATATATATATATATATATATATATATATATATATATATATATATATATATATATATATATATGTATATATATATGTATATATATATATATATATATATATATATATATATATATATATATATATATATATATATATATATATATATATATAAGTCTGATGGGTCAGATAGCAGTTTGTGAGTGTTTCGTCAAACAGAGTGACCACACTCAAAAAATTCTGTGCCCACGTTCCATTATCCAAAGCCCAAGGCCAAGCTTTTTTATACCAAAAATTAATCATAAAACGTATAACGAAAAATTGGTTTCCACCCAATGAATTATTTTTTAGCTGTGGAAAACAGTTTGTGTTGTAAACAGACAGGTATGTAAATATCACAAAAACGAAATGTTGAAAAAAAAGAAAACCTATACTGAGCCGGACGTAAAACGTTTACCTTGATTGAAATATTGGAAAGATGATGGAAGTTGTCAGCGTTACTATCTCCTGACCCTGAGCAACCTGTGATGGATCGACAATGTGCGATGACGACAAATTAGTCTTCAGATCTATAGTGTGAAAATAATGATGTTCATTAATACATATGGTACAGACACGACGACGAGAAGGAAGACTAGAGCAGGAATGATTTGGCTCGGGTAAGAAGGAATGTGATTGCTTGTGTACACAGTATGATGTACGGTCTAAGAAAGGGTTTGGTGGGTCTATCAGATCATATGGTAGCAATATGAAGATAAGCCTTTTATCATGAACAATATAGGACTACAAATTTGGACTAGTAGAAAATGAATGAGAGCGAAAAGAGCATAAGAGCTCAAGATTGAAAGTGTCAAAATCAAGTTTCGAACCAAGTTAAATGAATGACTGAGAGGATCGAGCCAGCACAGGGTGAGGATGAAGGGATGTGAGGCAGTTTGAGAATGCATCATTAAACGTTGTTACGGGCGTGTGCGGCCATGCATTTACAGGGTGTAGAGAGACTGGCACAACATGGTGGAATGAAGATCTAAGGAAGCTGATGGAGGAGAAAAATAGGATTAGAAGGGAGATGCTGAATCTGCCAGAAAATAACAAGCAATAGAGGGCAGAATGTAGAATATTAAGCCATTAATAAGATAAAAGTAAAGACTGAGCTGGGTAAACTGAATGAGGGCGAAATATAAGATAACAAGCTATTCCGGAAGAAGATAAACAAAAGTAGAATAGAGGAATGTGTAAAGAATGAGAAAGCAGTAAGTCCGTGAGAATACTAGTCATAATGGTTGAAGACTGCGAGAAACGAAGAGCGTATTTTAAGGAGCTGATTGGGAATGATTGTGAAAGAGAAATGTTTACTGTTTCGGCAGGATTTGAGATAAGGAAGGCGAGGACTAGGAGTAAGGAGAAAGAAGATAGTACAAGGGAAGATGTAAGAACAAAAATATAGATATTTGGGAATGGGTATACAGAGGATTTAGATCGTGTAGTGAGTGAGATGGTGGAAAGCGTGTAAGGTAGGGAAGAAAGGATACGTGGTCATGTAACCAGATGACTGGGATAAGGAGGTAAAGGTTGCTGTAGGAATTATAAAAGAACAACTTTCTCCATTACAATTAACAAGGCGAACGGTAGAATAGTGTTCAAGAAAAAAAAAAGAAAAAAAAGACTCCCTTGTTGAAGAACAAGGAGAGATTTCAAAGAGTGAAGGTATATATATCAGAGTTTTGCAGAAGACATGTAGTGGTGATATATTCTAGAGAAGATGTACGTAGCATGTGTGATTTGGAAGCGGCTTATGATAAACTGAATAGGGAACCACTTAAAGAAGTTTTTGTTCTATACGGTGAGCATGGAGAGACTGCTGAATGGATATTTCATTTTTAAGTAAATGAGACGGCACGGGTAGACGAGGCCCTAATATATACTCTAGCCTGAGCCAGGTACCCATTTCATCGATAAATCCCTATGGGTGGATGAACAGCTGAGTTGACTGTGGATCGACTGCCGCAACCAGGATTCGAACCTATGCACTCGACCCTGGGCGGCCCGTGAATGCGTCACGGTTCGGAACGCTTATCGCTTTATCACAAAACTCCATATCACAGCTGCTGTACGCAGCTGCGTCTGAGTTTTCAGGTAGATTAAAGGATAAGCTGCTAAAACTGATGAGCCCTTTCAATAGTTTATGCAGAGGGAACATGATGAGAATATATGCAAACCAAAGTAAGACGCTAGGTCTTATGGGTACCGAGAGCTCTTGGTGTGGGACCAGCGTACATGGTGACCACAGTTGTAGTCGGGATGGTAATATAAAAACTGAAGCTGAGAGAAGAGTCATACGAGACAAAGAAGATTGGAGGTGAACTAAGAGCTGTGGTAGGTGGTAACTGTTTAAGAACGGCATGCATGATAGAGTACTTGTCCCACGGCTGATGTGTGGGTGTAAAACTAAAGTGTACATATAAGTAAGGACAAGTCAAATACTGGAGCAGCTGATAAGTGAATAGTATAGTTGAAATCAGAGGAACAGATACAGTGAAAAATCATTTAGATAGGATATGCTGGCAGAGGAAATCATTAGGCTGGCACGAGGATAACTCTTTTTAAGATAGTATGATCATGTGGATAATATGGCAGGAGTTAAGTTGGTCAAGACTTTACGTAGCAAGACAGCTGAAGGTGCAAGGGCGAGAGGTTCACAGCTGAAGGTGCAAGGAGAGGTACACTGCAGCAGTGACGGAGAGTTACAGTGCGAATATCTTTGATCATGATGTCAGACGAGTAAATTGGGATCAGATACCATTGACGAGTCAACTAACTTTATAAGTGTAAAAGTTCATGTTTTCCTTAAGTCACTTGGCATAGGTAGAGGAGGTGAGTCTAAATACCAATTAGTACCGTTGGGAGGAGTTTTACACTCGTTTGTGTGTGTGTGTGTGTGTGTGTGTGTGTGTGTGTGTGTGTGTGTGTGTGTGTGTGTGTGTGTGTGTGTGTGCTTTTTTGAAGGTGTAGTATATATCTGATCCATTTCTTGGAATTGGCAATGGAGTGATGATGTTAGATATATTCGTCAGAATAAGATATCAATAAAAGTCAACAGCAATAACATACATGAAATTCTATCCATATGAATTTCTCGAGACTAAGATATATCTATATTTATATTACTACCATAACTTTTAGCACAACCTGCAAAATATTTCTGAAATCACTAGTTTGACTTCATGTGGCATGTGAGTCAGGGTATTGATATGAACTCTTGATCAAAGAATTCCTTTTGTAACGAATTTTTAGTTCTTGTGCTAACAGTAGTACGAATATATGAGTAGTAATGCATGAGTGTCCTTGGTACTGGCATTCTATATTTCAAGAATATATCTCATACTGGCATATAGATTTCATGGACTTGCATGAGAATCGTATATCATTAAATGCATAGTAGATCCAAATTTAGAATTCTATATACCCAGCACAGCAAGTTAGCAAGTCAAGCTCTACCAGGGAATTAGCTTCCCTTCCCTTCAAAATAAATCTTAGTCTCATCTAGAAATTTTTCATGTTGATTCTTTAAGTATAAACACCAAACTCTCAGAGTCAGAAACATCATCATTGGAAGGAAATCATGATATAAGCACTATTTCCGAATCTTGGTTACATGGCAACAGCTGAGATACCCTCGCTGAACACGCATTTCCAGTGTACACTCTGTTTACTAGGGGTAAGGGAAGCACATTAGATGGAGCTTCAGTAAAACCAACGCCAGTGCTTAGTAGACGGTCTATTTTTCAAACGAAACCAAGTTGGTGGAACGATGAAATAAATAAGAAGTGACCGCTGTCTAAGAAAGTAGCTCATAAGAAGCTCAGAGACCAGTAACCAACATGATAGAACATGATATGTTAATATGCTTAGAGAGATTATGAAAGTTATACGACAACGTACACGTAAATGCAAAACATAGAAAACTGAAAAAAAAGCAAAATAAACACTAAAGAGTTTTACAGTTATAAAAAAAAACAAGAGTCATCATCCAGTCAGTTGGTCCATGGACTTGGTTCAAGAGAACGAAGCCATGGCAAAAATCTCAAATGATATTTTTGCATCTGTATTTACGATCGAAGAGAACCCATGTCCCGATGATAAGAGAGGAGAACATCCTGCAAGACACTGACATAAACGGGAAGACATACATACTATCAGCAATAAACAAAATGAAAATGAATAGAACGGGAGGCCATGATAAGTTTTATCCGAAGATAAGGAAAGAGGAAAATGTGCAATAAGTCCTGACTGCCCTTTCCAATAAGTCACTTGCTACTGGAAAATTTCAAGATGAATGAAAGTTTGTCAATGTAACATCGATATTCAAAAAAGGTAACAAATCACTGCCCAGAAATGATCATCCAATTAGCTTAAAGTCTGTTGTTGGAAAACTTCTAGAAACCATAATTCGAAGTAAGATTGCAAACCATTTAGAGGACCAGAACTTCATAAACAATTATCCACATGGTTTGCGACAAAGCGCCTGTGTCTGACAAATATGCTTGATTTCTTTTATAATATGATCAACAAGTATGATGAAACTGCAATAGCTAGTGAAATCTATCCAGACTTTTTGGAATGATTCGACAACATTCCGCGTCAAAGATAACCAGCCAAAATTAAGTCACATGGCACTGATGTGATTGCACTTCGGCGGATAGGAAATTGGTTGACTGACCGTACAAAGAGCTAACCAAGCCTCATAATGGTTGGACGTAAAAAGTGGTGTGCTACAAGGATTAATCTTAGGACCGGGGACCGGTTCTCTTTCTCATACATATGGATGACATTGATAATGGGCTGCAATGCAAGATATTAAAATTCGCTGATGATACAATGCTAGGATATATGTATATAAAAGAACTTGAACGTCTACAACTTAAAACTGACATAAACAAACTGATAGATTGGGCTCACAGGTGGCAAATGAATTTCAATATCGTTAAACGCAAAGTTTTTACTTATCATTAGCAAAGACAAAAAGCAAGCTACAGAATGAATTTTGTTGGGTTGCAAAAAAGGTAAAACACTTGGGCATGATAATCTCTGGTGACCTAAAACATAGTAAGCTGTACAGAAAAGCAGTAAAAAGAGCAAACAAAATTCGTGAGTCTTCGAATTTAAGATCAGGATATCATCCTTACTGTGACAGCTCACTGGTTCGTCCTTGTCCTTGTCCAGTTTATGTTATCCTCCTTATAAACGAAAGAATGGAGAGAGTGCAGCGTCAAGCTACCAAGATGATTCCCGGTTAGAGAAGCATATCATATAAGAGCCAACGAAACGACTTGGGTCTTTTTAGCTGAGGACAGAAAAGATTATGAGGTGATCAAAAACAAATATTCAGAATTAGCAAAGGCTTTGATAATCTTAATTTATCAAGCAACTTAAGCCTTGATTCGTCTGATTTTACTTGTAGCAATGGATATGAATTCGTGGGCAAACGTTAAACCTCGAATGAGGCGAAGTACTTTTTCTATAGCAAGACCGATAACTTGTAGAATGATTTACCGGTTAGGTTAGTTGAAAGCAGTTCAACAGACACGTTTAAAAAGAGACTTGATAAATGTCTATAAGTCCACGAGTAACATTATCTGCGCCCCCTTACTCACACTGACAGTTCACAGGCTATTCTCTTTGAACTACTTGTATGTCCTGCAACTTTTACCACACTATTCTGTGAGTGTCCGCTATCTTCCACTATAACTAATAGCCTCGAAAGGATCCAGAGGTCTGTTGCTGTTCGAATTCCTTTGTCTTCACTAGTGTGAGGACAACAACCTCGCTATATTGATTCCCCAAAATAGGGTGCAAGTATGCTTCTGATTCGTGTCAAGCAGTTGGGGAAGAACTTAAAGGTAACAGATACTCATATGATCCACATTCTTCTGCCGTGTTCTGCTTACTGCGATCGCCATTTTTGCCGCTGGTCCGGCCCAAGACTGTTTATTACTTCATCAGCGTATATGTAAGCAACTTCCATGACTTTTCTTGCTTGCTCAGTCCCTCATGCACTGTATTCGCCTCTTGTCAGTTTGATAGGTGTCCGTACTTGTCTTTGCGGGTAACAAACTCATTTGATGTTAGTTTTATTTTCGCTTATACTTTTGGCAAAACCTCGCCTTGTTTCTCCATAATTATATGGCCGGACATCCAGTGCATGGTATACTGTATATCACGCTATCCTTGTTGATCCTTATTCCACTTCTTGATTTCAACGCATACCCTCTCATCCCTGACGATGCAACAACGTTTATCCTCGTCTCCTGTAAATATCTATTCATATCTGAGGCTTTCCTTGAACTGAGCAGTTTTACATATTTCTTATTTTCTTCTGTGCTGTTCTCAACATTCCCTCTGCGCCTTGGTATTATGCACTTGGCGTTCTTCTTAACTATGACTAACAGTCCTTTAGGGAAACACAGCTTTTTGAACACCTCAGTGATATATCCATTTTTCTCTTCCAAGTATTCGTCACTTCAAATTCTGACTGCTCGTAAATAGAACTAAATAATCACTCCTGACTTTGTTCTCTCGTTTGCCCATAGATAATGAATACATTCATATCCGTTGGTAATTTTTCTGGTGTTCAGAAAACTTTAAACTCTGGTCAGACCACCATATTATTGTGTCTAAGAATGGCAATTTTTCACTGTCTTCCTCTCCTACAGTAATTTGCATATCTCTACTGAAATTATCTAGCATTCAAAATCTGTTGTCCATGTTGGTCCGGCGAGGAAGCACTTTCTTCCCGAGCTATGTAGACCTGTATCTTTGTATGTTAGATTTTCTGACGAAGGCTTCTTCGCAAGCCCAAAGTTTAAAAGAATAAAGCTCAGAGGCTCTTCCCTGTGTTTACCCACAATCCCAGTTCATATGATAGTCATAATGAATAATTCACACACACACACACACACACACACATACATACACACACACACACACACACACACACACTCCAGCACCAACCCTTGATGGGCAGGACATGTGTCTCCGCAAGATTGATAGATATATAACGCCTGATTGTACCCAATTTCTTCACACAGGAGTGTCTACCTTCTGTGCATCTGATTGCGATAAAGATATACAAATTAGAAACGTTTACCATTGAACTAGTGAGGCCTATGTTGGATATGCGGTCGACTCACCTACTCAATCCGTTGATCGTTAGAGTAGACCCATCCAGCTGACCAAAGGACCTCTATGTATTTCCCATGTGGCTCAGAGGAGCAATCACCTGACCGACGTCTGTCACCACAATCACCTTGTGCCAGCCAGTGCCCGCACAGATAGCAAGACTTGCCCTATACCTACTGCTGTGAATATCATAAACATGAACAAGTACACGGTAGAGCAAGTAAATAGCTTAGTTTCACCATAGTTATGCGTATGTGAAGTACCATATTACTGTAACAGAGCCAATGTAAGGAATATTCATCACTTCGTGTTCATCATTAAAATCAAAATATATGTCAACACAGTATGTTGTTCTACATAATCTAATGTTCACCATAAAAAAACACAATGTTTGTCAACTCATTACAAATGCAATTCAAACAATATGTAACTATACATTACTTAATGTTCACCTTTAAATGTATAATGTATGTCAACACTGCAATTCAACCAATATACAACTTTTTACATCAAGTTCAAGGAATCATTACGAAATGTATGATGTATAAACTATGAGATTTGCTCTGTAAAACTTCCTGCAATAAGCAGATAGACTTCACTTGTGTGCTTATACAAAGCGTATAAGTACCCAGCCCCACCATGCTATTTTCTAATTAACTGACTAGTTAACACTATGGCCCCTAATTATGCAATTCGTCATCTGAGTATTTTCAGCCGAATGGCTGCTCGAGTTCAGCACATCGTTAATTACTATTTTTATTTACAAAACACCACACACACACACACACACACACACACACACACACACACACATATATATATATATATATATATATACATATATATATATATATATATTTTTTTTTTTTTTTTTTTTTATACTTTGTCGCTGTCTCCCGCGTTTGCGAGGTAGCGCAAGGAAACAGACGAAAGAAATGCCCCCCCCCCCCCATACACATGTACATACGTCCACACACGCAAATATACATACCTACACAGCTTTCCATGGTTTACCCCAGACGCTTCACATGCCTTGATTCAATCCACTGACAGCACGTCAACCCCTGTATACCACATCGCTCCAATTCACTCTATTCCTTGCCCTCCTTTCACCCTCCTGCATGTTCAGGCCCCGATCACACAAAATCTTTTTCACTCCATCTTTCCACCTCCAATTTGGTCTCCCTCTTCTCCTCGTTCCCTCCACCTCCGACACATATATCCTCTTGGTCAATCTTTCCTCACTCATTCTCTCCATGTGCCCAAACCATTTCAAAACACCCTCTTCTGCTCTCTCAACCACGCTCTTTTTATTTCCACACATCTCTCTTACCCTTACGTTACTTACTCGATCAAACCACCTCACACCACACATTGTCCTCAAACATCTCATTTCCAGCACATCCATCCTCCTGCGCACATCTCTATCCATAGCCCACGCCTCGCAACCATACAACATTGTTGGAACCACTATTCCTTCAAACATACCCATTTTTGCTTTCCGAGATAATGTTCTCGACTTCCACACATTTTTCAAGGCTCCCAAAATTTTCGCCCCCTCCCCCACCCTATGATCCACTTCCGCTTCCATGGTTCCATCCGCTGACAGATCCACTCCCAGATATCTAAAACACTTCACTTCCTCCAGTTTTTCTCCATTCAAACTCACCTCCCAATTGACTTGACCCTCACCCCTACTGTACCTAATAACCTTGCTCTTATTCACATTTACTCTTAACTTTCTTCTTCCACACACTTTACCAAACTCAGTCACCAGCTTCTGCAGTTTCTCATATGAATCAGCCACCAGCGCTGTATCATCAGCGAACAACAACTGACTCACTTCCCAAGCTCTCTCATCCCCAACAGACTTCATACTTGCCCCTCTTTCCAGGACTCTTGCATTTACCTCCCTAACAACCCCATCCATAAACAAATTAAACAACCATGGAGACATCACACACCCCTGCCGCAAACCTACATTCACTGAGAACCAATCACTTTCCTCTCTTCCTACACGTACACATGCCTTACATCCTCGATAAAATACATATATATATATATATATATATATATATATATATATATATATATATATATATATATATATATATATATATATGTATATTTATTTATTTATTCATTATACTTTGTCGCTGTCTGCGGCGTTTGCGAGGTAGCGCAAGGAAACAGACGAAAGAAAAGGCCCCACCCCCCCCCCCATACACATGTATATACATACGTCCACACACGCAAATATACATACCTACACAGCTTTCCATGGCTTACCCCAGACGCTTCACATGCCCCGATTCAATCCACTGACAGCACGTCAACCCCGGTATACCACATCGCTCCAATTCATTCTATTCCTTGCCCTCCTTTCACCCTCCTGCATGTTCAGGCCCCGATCACACAAAATATTTTTCACTCCATCCTTCCACCTCCAATTTGGTCTCCCTCTTCTCCTTGTTCCCTCCACCTCCGACACATATATCTTCTTGGTCAATCTCTCCTCACTCATCCTCTCCATGTGCCCAAACCACTTCAAAACACCCTCTTCTGCTCTCTCAACCACGCTCTTTTTATTACCACACATCTCTCTTACCCTTACGTTACTCACTCGATCAAACCACCTCACACCACACATTGTCCTCAAACATCTCATTTCCAGCACATCCATCCTCCTGCGCACAACTCTATCCATAGCCCACGCCTCGCAACCGTACAACATTGTTGGAACCACTATTCCTTCAAACATACCCATTTTTGCTTTCCGAGATAATGTTCTCGACTTCCACACATTCTTCAAGGCCCCAAGGATTTTCGCCCCCTCCCCCACCCTATCATCCACTTCCGCTTCCATGGTTCCATCCGCTGACAGATCCACTCCCAGATATCTAAAACACTTCACTTCCTCCAGTTTTTCTCCATTCAAACTCACCTCCCAATTGACTTGACCCTCAACCCTACTGTACCTAATAACCTTGCTCTTATTCACATTTACTCTTAACTTTCTTCTTCCACACACTTTTCCAAACTCAGTCACCAGCTTCTGCAGTTTCTCACATGAATCAGCCACCAGCGCTGTATCATCAGCGAACAACAACTGACTCGCTTCCCAAGCTCTCTCATCCCCAACAGACTTCATACTTGTACCTCTTTCCAAAACTCTTGCATTTACCTCCCTAACAACCCCATCCATAAACAAATTAAACAACCATGGAGACATCACACACCCCTGCCGCAAACCTACATTCACTGAGAACCAATCACTTTCCTCTCTTCCTACACGTACACATGCCTTACATCCTCGATAAAAACTTTTCACTGCTTCTAACAACTTTCCTCCCACACCATATATTCTTAATACCTTCCACAGAGCATCTCTATCAACTCTATCATATGCCTTCTCCAGATCCATAAATGCTACATACAAATCCATTTGCTTTTCTAAGTATTTCTCACATACATTCTTCAAAGCAAACACCTGATCCACACATCCTCTACCACTTCTGAAACCACACTGCTCTTCCCCAATCTGATGCTCTGTACATGCCTTCACCCTCTCAATCAATACCCTCCCATATCATTTACCAGGAATACTCAACAAACTTATACCTCTGTAATTTGAGCACTCACTCTTATCCCCTTTGCCTTTGTACAATGGCACTATGCACGCATTCCGCCAATCCTCAGGCACCTCACCATGAGTCATACATACATTAAATAACCTTACCAACCAGTCAACAATACAGTCACCCCCTTTTTTAATTAATTCCACTGCAATACCATCCAAACCTGCTGCCTTGCCGGCTTTCATCTTCCGCAAAGCTTTCACTACCTCTTCTCTGTTTACCAAATCATTTTCCCTAACCCTCTCACTTTGCACACCACCTCGACCAAAACACCCTATATCTGCCACTCTATCATCAAACACATTCAACAAACCTTCAAAATACTCACTCCATCTCCTTCTCACATCACCACTACTTGTTTTCACCTCCCCATTTGCGCCCTTCACTGAAGTTCCCATTTGCTCCCTTGTCTTACGCACTTTATTTACCTCCTTCCAGAACATCTTTTTATTCTCCCTAAAATTTAATGATACTCTCTCACCCCAACTCTCATTTGCCCTTTTTTTCACCTCTTGCACCTTTCTCTTGACCTCCTGTCTCTTTCTTTTATACATCTCCCACTCAATTGCATTTTTTCCCTGCAAAAATCGTCCAAATGCCTCTCTCTTCTCTTTCACTAATACTCTTACTTCTTCATCCCACCACTCACTACCCTTTCTAATCAACCCACCTCCCACTCTTCTCATGCCACAAGCATCTTTTGCGCAATCCATCACTGATTCCCTAAATACATCCCATTCCTCCCCCACTCCCCTTACTTCCATTGTTCTCACCTTTTTCCATTCTGTACTCAGTCTCTCCTGGTACTTCCTCACACAGGTCTCTTTCTCAAGCTCACTTACTCTCACCACCCTCTTCACCCTAACATTCACTCTTTCTTTTCTGAAAACCCATACAAATCTTCACCTTAGCCTCCACAAGATAATGATCAGACATCCCTCCAGTTGCACCTCTCAGCACATTAACATCCAAAAGTCTCTCTTTCGCACGCCTGTCAATTAACACGTAATCCAATAACGCTCTCTGGCCATCTCTCCTACTTACATAAGTATACTTATGTATATCTCGCTTTTTAAACCAGGTATTCCCAATCATCAGTCCTTTTTCAGCACATAAATCTACAAGCTCTTCACCATTTCCATTTCCCTCAAAGGCCCAGTCCTCTGTTCTTAACGCTACCTCGCTATCGCGGGAAATAGCGAATAGTATGAAAAAAAAAAAATATATATATATATATATATTGATACAATGCTAGGATATATGTATATAAAAGAACTTGAACGTCTACAACTTAAAACTGACATAAACAAACTGATAGATTGGGCTCACAGGTGGCAAATGAATTTCAATATCGTTAAACGCAAAGTTTTTACTTATCATTAGCAAAGACAAAAAGCAAGCTACAGAATGAATTTTGTTGGGTTGCAAAAAAGGTAAAACACTTGGGCATGATAATCTCTGGTGACCTAAAACATAGTAAGCTGTACAGAAAAGCAGTAAAAAGAGCAAACAAAATTCGTGAGTCTTCGAATTTAAAATCAGGATATCATCCTTACTCTGACAGCTCACTGGTTCGTCCTTGTCCTTGTCCAGTTTATGTTATCCTCCTTATAAACGAAAGAATGGAGAGAGTGCAGCGTCAAGCTACCAAGTTGATTCCCGGCTAGAGAAGCATATCATATAAGAGCCAACGAAACGACTTGGGTCTTTTTAGCTGAGGACAGAAAAGATTATGAGGTGATCAAAAACAAATATTCAGAATTAGCAAAGGCTTTGATAATCTTAATTTATCAAGCAACTTAAGCCTTGATTCGTCTGATTTTACTTGTAGCAATGGATATGAATTCGTGGGCAAACGTTAAACCTCGAATGAGGCGAAGTACTTTTTCTATAGCAAGACCGATAACTTGTAGAATGATTTACCGGTTAGGTTAGTTGAAAGCAGTTCAACAGACACGTTTAAAAAGAGACTTGATAAATGTCTATAAGTCCACGAGTAACATTATCTGCGCCCCCTTACTCACACTGACAGTTCACAGGCTATTCTCTTTGAACTACTTGTATGTCCTGCAACTTTTACCACACTATTCTGTGAGTGTCCGCTATCTTCCACTGTAACTAATAGCCTCGAAAGGATCCAGAGGTCTGTTGCTGTTCGAATTCCTTTGTCTTCACTAGTGTGAGGACAACAACCTCACTATATTGATTCCCCAAAATAGGGTGCAAGTATGCTTTTGATTCGTGTCAAGCAGTTGGGGAAGAACTTAAAGATAACAGATAATCATATGATTCACATTCTTCTGCCGTGTTCTGCTTACTGCGATCGCCATTTTTGCCGCTGGTCCGGCCCAAGACTGTTTATCACTTCATCGGCGTATATGTAAGCAACTTCCATGACTTTTCTTGCTTACTCAGTCCCTCATGCACTGTATTCGCCTCTTGTCAGTTTGATAGGTGTCCGTACTTGTCTTTGCGGGTAACAAACTCATTTGATGTTAGTTTTATTTTCGCTTATACTTTTGGCAAAACCTCGCCTTGTTTCTCCATAATTATATGGCCGGACATCCAGTGCATGGTATATGTATATCACGCTAACCTTGTTGATCCTTATTCCACTTATTGATTTCAACGCATACCCTCTCATCCCTGACGATGCAACAACGTTTATCCTCATCTCCTGTAAATATCTATTCATATCTGAGGCTTTCCTTGAACTGAGCAGTTTTACATATTTCTTATTTTCTTCTGTGCTGTTCTCAACATTCCCTCTGCGCCTTGGTATTATGCACTTGGCGTTCCTCTTAACTATGACTAACAGGCCTTTAGGGAAACACAGCTTTTTGAACACCTCAGTGATATATCCATTTTTCTCTTCCAAGTATTCGTCACTTCATATTCTGACTGCTCGTAAATAGAACCAAATAATCACTCCTGACTTTGTTCTCTCGTTTGCCCATAGATAATGAATACATTCATATCCGTTGGTAATTTTTCTGGTGTTCAGAAAACTTTAAACTCTGGTCAGACCACCATATCATTGTGTCTAAGAATGGCAATTTTTCACTGTCTTCCTCTCCTACAGTAATTTGCATATCTCTACTGAAATTATCTAGCATTCAAAATTTGTTGTCCATGTTGGTCCGGCGAGGAAGCACTTTCTTCCCGAGCTATGTAGACCTGTATCTTTGTATGTTAGATTTTCTGACGGAGGCTTCTTCGCAAGCCTAAAGTTTAAAAGAATAAAGCTCAGAGGCTCTTCCCTGTGTTTACCCACAATCCCAGTTCATATGATAGTCATAATGAATAATTCACACACACACACACACACACACACACACACACACACACACACACACACACACACATACACACACACACCAGCACCAACCCTTGATGGGCAGGACATGTGTCTCCGCAAGATTGATAGATATACAACGCCTGACTGTACCCAGCATCTTCACACAGGAGTGTCTACCTTCTGTGCATCTGATTGCGATAAAGATATACAAATTAGAAACGTTTACCATTGAACTAGTGAGGCCTATGTTGGATATGCGGTCGACTCACCTACTCAACCCGTTGACCGTTAGAGTAGACCCATCCAGCTGACCAAAGGACCTCTATGTATTTCCCATGTGGCTCAGAGGAGCAATCACCTGACCGACGTCTGTCACCACAATCACCTTGTGCCAGCCAGTGCTCGCACAGATAGCAAGACTTGCCCTATACCTACTGTTGTGAATATCATAAACATGAACAAGTACACGGCAGAGCAAGTAAATAGCTTAGTTTCACCATAGTTATGCGTATGTGAAGTACCATATTACTGTAACAGAGCCAATGTAAGGAATATTCATCACTTCGTGTTCATCATTAAAATCAAAATATATGTCAACACAGTATGTTGTTCTACATAATCTAATGTTCACCATAAAAAAACACAATGTTTGTCAACTCATTACAAATGCAATTCAAACAATATGTAACTATACATTACTTAATGTTCACCTTTAAATGTATAATGTATGTCAACACTGCAATTCAACCAATATACAACTTTTTACACCATGTTCAAGGAATCATTACGAAATGTATGATGTATAAACTATGAGATTTGCTCTGTAAAACTTCCTGCACTAAGCAGATAGACTTCACTTGTGTGCTTATACAAAGCGTATAAGTACCCAGCCCCACCATGCTATTTTCTAATTAACTGACTAGTTAACACTATGGCCCCTAATTATGCAATTCGTCATCTGAGTATTTTCAGCCGAATGGCTGCTCGAGTTCAGCACATCGTTAATTACTATTTTTATTTACAAAACACCACACACACACACACACACACACACACACACACACACACACACATATATATATATATATATATATACATATATATATATATATATATATTTTTTTTTTTTTTTTTTTTATACTTTGTCGCTGTCTCCCGCGTTTGCGAGGTAGCGCAAGGAAACAGACGAAAGAAATGCCCCCCCCCCCCATACACATGTACATACGTCCACACACGCAAATATACATACCTACACAGCTTTCCATGGTTTACCCCAGACGCTTCACATGCCTTGATTCAATCCACTGACAGCACGTCAACCCCTGTATACCACATCGCTCCAATTCACTCTATTCCTTGCCCTCCTTTCACCCTCCTGCATGTTCAGGCCCCGATCACACCAAATCTTGTTCACTCCATCTTTCCACCTCCAATGTGGTCTCCCTCTTCTCCTCGTTCCCTCCACCTCCGACACATATATCCTCTTGGTCAATCTTTCCTCACTCATTCTCTCCATGTGCCCAAACCATTTCAAAACACCCTCTTCTGCTCTCTCAACCACGCTCTTTTTATTTCCACACATCTCTCTTACCCTTACGTTACTTACTCGATCAAACCACCTCACACCACACATTGTCCTCAAACATCTCATTTCCAGCACATCCATCCTCCTGCGCACATCTCTATCCATAGCCCACGCCTCGCAACCATACAACATTGTTGGAACCACTATTCCTTCAAACATACCCATTTTTGCTTTCCGAGATAATGTTCTCGACTTCCACACATTTTTCAAGGCTCCCAAAATTTTCGCCCCCTCCCCCACCCTATGATCCACTTCCGCTTCCATGGTTCCATCCGCTGACAGATCCACTCCCAGATATCTAAAACACTTCACTTCCTCCAGTTTTTCTCCATTCAAACTCACCTCCCAATTGACTTGACCCTCACCCCTACTGTACCTAATAACCTTGCTCTTATTCACATTTACTCTTAACTTTCTTCTTCCACACACTTTACCAAACTCAGTCACCAGCTTCTGCAGTTTCTCATATGAATCAGCCACCAGCGCTGTATCATCAGCGAACAACAACTGACTCACTTCCCAAGCTCTCTCATCCCCAACAGACTTCATACTTGCCCCTCTTTCCAGGACTCTTGCATTTACCTCCCTAACAACCCCATCCATAAACAAATTAAACAACCATGGAGACATCACACACCCCTGCCGCAAACCTACATTCACTGAGAACCAATCACTTTCCTCTCTTCCTACACGTACACATGCCTTACATCCTCGATAAAATACATATATATATATATATATATATATATATATATATATATATATATATATATATATATATATATATATATATGTATATTTATTTATTTATTCATTATACTTTGTCGCTGTCTGCGGCGTTTGCGAGGTAGCGCAAGGAAACAGACGAAAGAAAAGGCCCAACCCCCCCCCCCATACACATGTATATACATACGTCCACACACGCAAATATACATACCTACACAGCTTTCCATGGCTTACCCCAGACGCTTCACATGCCCCGATTCAATCCACTGACAGCACGTCAACCCCGGTATACCACATCGCTCCAATTCATTCTATTCCTTGCCCTCCTTTCACCCTCCTGCATGTTCAGGCCCCGATCACACAAAATATTTTTCACTCCATCCTTCCACCTCCAATTTGGTCTCCCTCTTCTCCTTGTTCCCTCCACCTCCGACACATATATCTTCTTGGTCAATCTCTCCTCACTCATCCTCTCCATGTGCCCAAACCACTTCAAAACACCCTCTTCTGCTCTCTCAACCACGCTCTTTTTATTACCACACATCTCTCTTACCCTTACGTTACTCACTCGATCAAACCACCTCACACCACACATTGTCCTCAAACATCTCATTTCCAGCACATCCATCCTCCTGCGCACAACTCTATCCATAGCCCACGCCTCGCAACCGTACAACATTGTTGGAACCACTATTCCTTCAAACATACCCATTTTTGCTTTCCGAGATAATGTTCTCGACTTCCACACATTCTTCAAGGCCCCAAGGATTTTCGCCCCCTCCCCCACCCTATCATCCACTTCCGCTTCCATGGTTCCATCCGCTGACAGATCCACTCCCAGATATCTAAAACACTTCACTTCCTCCAGTTTTTCTCCATTCAAACTCACCTCCCAATTGACTTGACCCTCACCCCTACTGTACCTAATAACCTTGCTCTTATTCACATTTACTCTTAACTTTCTTCTTCCACACACTTTTCCAAACTCAGTCACCAGCTTCTGCAGTTTCTCACATGAATCAGCCACCAGCGCTGTATCATCAGCGAACAACAACTGACTCGCTTCCCAAGCTCTCTCATCCCCAACAGACTTCATACTTGTACCTCTTTCCAAAACTCTTGCATTTACCTCCCTAACAACCCCATCCATAAACAAATTAAACAACCATGGAGACATCACACACCCCTGCCGCAAACCTACATTCACTGAGAACCAATCACTTTCCTCTCTTCCTACACGTACACATGCCTTACATCCTCGATAAAAACTTTTCACTGCTTCTAACAACTTTCCTCCCACACCATATATTCTTAATACCTTCCACAGAGCATCTCTATCAACTCTATCATATGCCTTCTCCAGATCCATAAATGCTACATACAAATCCATTTGCTTTTCTAAGTATTTCTCACATACATTCTTCAAAGCAAACACCTGATCCACACATCCTCTACCACTTCTGAAACCACACTGCTCTTCCCCAATCTGATGCTCTGTACATGCCTTCACCCTCTCAATCAATACCCTCCCATATCATTTACCAGGAATACTCAACAAACTTATACCTCTGTAATTTGAGCACTCACTCTTATCCCCTTTGCCTTTGTACAATGGCACTATGCACGCATTCCGCCAATCCTCAGGCACCTCACCATGAGTCATACATACATTAAATAACCTTACCAACCAGTCAACAATACAGTCACCCCCTTTTTTAATTAATTCCACTGCAATACCATCCAAACCTGCTGCCTTGCCGGCTTTCATCTTCCGCAAAGCTTTCACTACCTCTTCTCTGTTTACCAAATCATTTTCCCTAACCCTCTCACTTTGCACACCACCTCGACCAAAACACCCTATATCTGCCACTCTATCATCAAACACATTCAACAAACCTTCAAAATACTCACTCCATCTCCTTCTCACATCACCACTACTTGTTTTCACCTCCCCATTTGCGCCCTTCACTGAAGTTCCCATTTGCTCCCTTGTCTTACGCACTTTATTTACCTCCTTCCAGAACATCTTTTTATTCTCCCTAAAATTTAATGATACTCTCTCACCCCAACTCTCATTTGCCCTTTTTTTCACCTCTTGCACCTTTCTCTTGACCTCCTGTCTCTTTCTTTTATACATCTCCCACTCAATTGCATTTTTTCCCTGCAAAAATCGTCCAAATGCCTCTCTCTTCTCTTTCACTAATACTCTTACTTCTTCATCCCACCACTCACTACCCTTTCTAATCAACCCACCTCCCACTCTTCTCATGCCACAAGCATCTTTTGCGCAATCCATCACTGATTCCCTAAATACATCCCATTCCTCCCCCACTCCCCTTACTTCCATTGTTCTCACCTTTTTCCATTCTGTACTCAGTCTCTCCTGGTACTTCCTCACACAGGTCTCTTTCTCAAGCTCACTTACTCTCACCACCCTCTTCACCCTAACATTCACTCTTTCTTTTCTGAAAACCCATACAAATCTTCACCTTAGCCTCCACAAGATAATGATCAGACATCCCTCCAGTTGCACCTCTCAGCACATTAACATCCAAAAGTCTCTCTTTCGCACGCCTGTCAATTAACACGTAATCCAATAACGCTCTCTGGCCATCTCTCCTACTTACATAAGTATACTTATGTATATCTCGCTTTTTAAACCAGGTATTCCCAATCATCAGTCCTTTTTCAGCACATAAATCTACAAGCTCTTCACCATTTCCATTTCCCTCAAAGGCCCAGTCCTCTGTTCTTAACGCTACCTCGCTATCGCGGGAAATAGCGAATAGTATGAAAAAAAAAAAATATATATATATATATATATTGTCGCTGTCTCCCGCGTTTGAGAGGTAGCGCAAGGAAACAGACGAAAGAAATGGCCCAACCCACCCCCATACACATGTATATACTTACGTCCACACACGCAAATATATATACCTACACAGCTTTCCATGGTTTACCCCAGACGCTTCACGTGCCCTGATTCAATCCACTGACAGCACGTCAACCCGTATACCACATCGATCCAATTCACTCTATTCCTTGCCCTCCTTTCACCCTCCTGCATGTTCAGGCCCCGATCACTCAAAATCTTTTTCACTCCATCTTTCCACCTCCAATTTGGTCTCCCACTTCTCCTCGTTCCCTCCACCTCCGACACATATATCCTCTTGGTCAATCTTTCCTCACTCATTCTCTCCATGTGCCCAAACCATTTCAAAACACCCTCTTCTGCTCTCTCGACCACGCTCTTTTTATTTCCACACATCTCTCGTACCCTTACGTTACTTACTCGATCAAACCACCTCACACCACACATTGTCCTCAAACATCTCATTTCCAGCACATCCATCCTCCTGCGCACAACTCTATCCATAGTCCACGCCTCGCAACCATACAACATTGTTGGAACCACTATTCCTTCAAACATACCCATTTTTGCTTTCCGAGATAATGTTCTCGACTTCCACACATTCTTCAAGGCTCCCAGAATTTTCGCCCCCTCCCCCACCCTATGATCCACTTCCGCTTCCATGGTTCCATCCGCTGCCAGATCCACTCCCAGATATCTAAAACACTTTACTTCCTCCAGTTTTTCTCCCTTTAAACTTACCTCCCAATTGACTTGACCCTCAACCCTACTGAACCTAATAACCTTGCTCTTATTCACATTTACTCTTAACTTTCTTCTTTCACACACGTTACCAAACTCAGTCATCAGCTTCTGCAGTTTCTCACATGAATCAGCCACCAGCGCTGTATCATATATAAATATATATATATATATATATATATATATATATATATATATATATATATATATATATATATATATATATATATATATGTATATATATATATATATATATATATATATATATATATATATATATATATATATATATATATATATATATATGCGCTGGATGTGCTGGAAATGAGATGTTTGAGGACAATGTGTGGTGTGAGGTGGTTTGATCGAGTAAGTAATGTAAGTGTACGAGAGATGTGTGGAAATAAAAAGAGCGTGGTTTAGAGAGCAGAAGAGGGTGTTTTGAAATGGTTTGGGCACATGCAGAGAATGACTGAGGAAAGATTGACCAAGAGGATATATGTGTCGGAGGTGGAGGGAACGAGAAGTGGGAGACCAAATTGGAGGTGGAAAGATGGAGTGAAAAAGATTTTGAGTGATCGGGGCCTGAACATGCAGGAGGGTGAAAGGCAGGCAAGGAATAGAGTGAACTGAATCGATGTGGTATACAGGGGTTGACGTGCTGTCAGTGGATTGAATCAGGGCATGTGAAGCGTCTGGGGTAATCCATGGAAAGTTGTGTGGGGCCTGGATGTGGAAAGGGAGCTGTGGTTTCGGGCATTATTGCATGACAGCTAGATACTGAGCGTGAACGAATGGGGCCTTGTTGTCTTTTCCTAGCGCTACCTCGCACACATGAGGGGGGAGGGGGATGGTATTCAATGTGTGGCGAGGTGGCGATGGGAATGAATAAAAGCAGACAGTGTGAATTGTGTTCATGGGTATATATGTATGTGCCTGTGTGTGTATATATATATATATATATATATATATATATATATATATATATATATATATATATATATATATATATATATATATATGTACATTGAGATGTATAGGTATGTATATTGGCGTGTGTGGACGAGTATGTATATATATGTGTAAGGAGGTGGGTTGGGCCATTTCTTTCGTCTGTTTCCTTGCGCTACCTCGCAAACGCGGGAGACAGCGACAAAGCAAAATAAATATAAACATAATATATATATATATATATATATATATATATATATATATATATATATATATATTTTTTTTTTTTTTTCTTTTCTTTCAAACTATTTGCCATTTCCCGCATTAGCGAGGTAGCGTTAAGAACAGAGGACTGGGCCTTTGAAGGAATACCCTCACCTGGCCCAATTCTCTGTTCCTTCTTTTGGAAAATTAAAAAAACACGAGAGGGGAGGATTTCCAGCCCCCCGCTCCCTCCCCTTTTAGTCGCCTTCTACGACACGCAGGGAATACGTGGGAAGTATTCTTTCTCCCCTATCCCCAGGGAAAATATATATATATATATATATATATATATATATATATATATATATATATATATATATATATATATTCCTATGAGTCCACGTGGAAAATGAAACACGATAAGTTCCCAAGTGCACTTTCGTGTAATAATCACATCATCAGGGGAGACACAAGAGAGAAATATAAGTCAGTTGATATACATCGAAGAGACGAAGCTAGGACGCCATTTGGTAAACATCCACTGACAATACTTTTCTCACTTGTGGCTTCTTGCTTGCAGGGTAACCACTTACATAATAACAATAATATACAGGAACTGCTGCTCTCACACAAGCCACCGTTTACGGGAAGTCAGCACCACAAGTAAAGCATCCTCCTCGAAGGCTCAGAGTGGGGTGCCTAAATGTGTGTGGATGTAACCAAGATGTGAAGACCCTTACGGGAAAAACAATCACTCTTGAAGTAGAACCTTCAGACACAATTGAAAATGTGAAGGAAAATAGTGAAATTGGAGAAAAATGTAGCTTAGACATTGAAGCTTATTGATACAGTGGTTAAATTGATGAGAACTGCTATTGACGTTTGTGTAAATAAATTATACATTTCCTTTTTTCCATAGCCAGAGGTTGAACCATTATGTGACATTCATTTTTTTCATTCACTTCAAGCTAGAAGTTTCAGTTTCTAAATTGTTTCTTACATTTTTCATATGTATATATATGTATGTGTGTGTGTGTGTATATGTGCGTATGTATGAGTATGTGTGTGTATGTGTATATGTATATATATATGTATATTATCCCTGGGGATAGGGGTGAAAGAATACTTCCCACGTATTCCTCGCGTGTCGTAGAAAGCGACTAGAGGGGACGGGAGCGGGGGGGCCAGAAATCCTCCCCTCCTTGTATTAACTTTCTAAAATGGGAAACAGAAGAAGGAGTCACGCAGGGAGTGCTCATCCTCCTCGAAGGCTCAGAGTGGGGTGCCTAAATGTGTGTGGATGTAACCAAGATGTGAAAAAAAGGAGAGATAGGTAGCATGTTTGAGGAAAGGAACCTGGATGTTTTGGCTCTGAGTGAAACGAAGCTCAAGGGTAAAGGGGAAGAGTGGTTTGGGAATGTCTGGGGAGTAAAGTCAGGGGTTAGTGAGAGGACAAGAGCAAGGGAAGGAGTAGCAATACTCCTGAAACAGGAGTTGTGGGAGTATGTGATAGAGTGTAAGAAAGTAAATTCTCGATTAATATGGGTAAAACTGAAAGTTGATGGAGAGAGGTGGGTGATTATTGGTGCATATGCACCTGGGCATGAGAAGAAAGATCAAGAGAGGCAAGTGTTTTGGGAGCAGCTGAATGAGTGTGTTAGTGGTTTTGATGCACGAGACCGGGTTATAGTGATGGGTGATTTGAATGCAAAGGTGAGTAATGTGGCAGTTGAGGGAATAATTGGTATACATGGGGTGTTCAGTATTGTAAATGGAAATGGTGAAGAGCTTGTAGATTTATGTGCTGAAAAAGGACTGATGATTGGGAATACCTGGTTTAAAAACCGAGATATACATAAGTATACTTATGTAAGTAGGAGAGATGGCCAGAGAGCGTTATTGGATTACGTGTTAATTGACAGGCGTGCGAAAGAGAGACTTTTGGATGTTAATGTGCTGAGAGGTGCAACTGGAGGGATGTCTGATCATTATCTTGTGGAGGCTAAGGTGAAGATTTGTATGGGTTTTCAGAAAAGAAGAGTGAATGTTGGGGTGAAGAGGGTGGTGAGAGTAAGTGAGCTTGAGAAGGAGACCTGTGTGAGGAAGTACCAGGAGAGACTGAGTACAGAATGGAAAAAGGTGAGAACAATGGAAGTAAGGGGAGTGGGGGAGGAATGGGATGTATTTAGGGAATCAGTGATGGATTGCGCAAAAGATGCTTGTGGCATGAGAAGAGTGGGAGGTGGGTTGATTAGAAAGGGTAGTGAGTGGTGGGATGAAGAAGTAAGAGTATTAGTGAAAGAGAAGAGAGAGGCATTTGGACGATTTTTGCAGGGAAAAAATGCAATTGAGTGGGAGATGTATAAAAGAAAGAGACAGGAGGTCAAGAGAAAGGTGCAAGAAGTGAAAAAAAGGGCAAATGAGAGTTGGGGTGAGAGAGTATCATTAAATTTTAGGGAGAATAAAAAGATGTTCTGGAAGGAGGTAAATAAAGTGCGTAAGACAAGGGAGCAAATGGGAACGTCAGTGAAGGGCGCAAATGGGGAGGTGATAGCAAGTAGTGGTGATGTGAGAAGGAGATGGAGTGAGTATTTTGAAGGTTTCTTGAATGTGTTTGATGATAGAGTGGCAGATATAGGGTGTTTTGGTCGAGGTGGTGTGCAAAGTGAGAGGGTTAGGGAAAATGATTTGGTAAACAGAGAAGAGGTAGTGAAAGCTTTGCGGAAGATGAAAGCCGGCAAGGCAGCAGGTTTGGATGGTATTGCAGTGGAATTTATTAAAAAAGGGGGTGACTGTATTGTTGACTGGTTGGTAAGGTTATTTAATGTATGTATGACTCATGGTGAGGTGCCTGAGGATTGGCGGAATGCGTGCATAGTGCCATTGTACAAAGGCAAAGGGGATAAGAGTGAGTGCTCAAATTACAGAGGTATAAGTTTGTTGAGTATTCCTGGTAAATGATATGGGAGGGTATTGATTGAGAGGGTGAAGGCATGTACAGAGCATCAGATTGGGGAAGAGCAGTGTGGTTTCAGAAGTGGTAGAGGATGTGTGGATCAGGTGTTTGCTTTGAAGAATGTATGTGAGAAATACTTAGAAAAGCAAATGGATTTGTATGTAGCATTTATGGATCTGGAGAAGGCATATGATAGAGTTGATAGAGATGCTCTGTGGAAGGTATTAAGAATATATGGTGTGGGAGGAAAGTTGTTAGAAGCAGTGAAAAGTTTTTATCGAGGATGTAAGGCATGTGTACGTGTAGGAAGAGAGGAAAGTGATTGGTTCTCAGTGAATGTAGGTTTGCGGCAGGGGTGTGTGATGTCTCCATGGTTGTTTAATTTGTTTATGGATGGGGTTGTTAGGGAGGTAAATGCAAGAGTTTTGGAAAGAGGGGCAAGTATGAAGTCTGTTGGGGATGAGAGAGCTTGGGAAGTGAGTCAGTTGTTGTTCGCTGATGATACAGCGCTGGTGGCTGATTCATGTGAGAAACTGCAGAAGCTGGTGACTGAGTTTGGTAAAGTGTGTGGAAGAAGAAAGTTAAGAGTAAATGTGAATAAGAGCAAGGTTATTAGGTACAGTAGGGTTGAGGGTCAAGTCAATTGGGAGGTGAGTTTGAATGGAGAGAAACTGGAGGAAGTGAAGTGTTTTAGATATCTGGGAGTGGATCTGGCAGCGGATGGAACCATGGAAGCGGAAGTGGATCATAGGGTGGGGGAGGGGGCGAAAATTCTGGGGGCCTTGAAGAATGTGTGGAAGTCGAGAACATTATCTCGGAAAGCAAAAATGGGTATGTTTGAAGGAATAGTGGTTCCAACAATGTTGTATGGTTGCGAGGCGTGGGCTATGGATAGAGTTGTGCGCAGGAGGATGGATGTGCTGGAAATGAGATGTTTGAGGACAATGTGTGGTGTGAGGTGGTTTGATCGAGTGAGTAACGTAAGGGTAAGAGAGATGTGTGGAAATAAAAAGAGCGTGGTTGAGAGAGCAGAAGAGGGTGTTTTGAAGTGGTTTGGGCACATGGAGAGAATGAGTGAGGAAAGATTGACCAAGAGGATATATGTGTCGGAGGTGGAGGGAACAAGGAGAAGAGGGAGACCAAATTGGAGGTGGAAAGATGGAGTGAAAAAGATTTTGTGTGATCGGGGCCTGAACATGCAGGAGGGTGAAAGGAGGGCAAGGAATAGAGTGAATTGGAGCGATGTGGTATACCGGGGTTGACGTGCTGTCAGTGGATTGAATCAAGGCATGTGAAGCGTCTGGGGTAAGCTATGGAAAGCTGTGTAGGTATGTATATTTGCGTGTGTGGACGTATGTATATACATGTGTATGGGGGGGGTTTGGGCCATTTCTTTCGTCTGTTTCCTTGCGCTACCTCGCAAACGCGGGAGACAGCGACAAAGTATAATAAAAGAAAAAAAAAATATATATATATATATACATATATATATATATATATACATATATATATATATATATATATATATATATATATATATATATATATATATATATATATATACATATATATATATATATATATATATATATATATATATATATATATATATATATATATATATATATATATATATATTCCTATGAGTCCACGTGGAAAATGAAACACGATAAGTTCCCAAGTGCACTTTCGTGTAATAATCACATCATCAGGGGAGACACAAGAGAGAAATATAAGTCAGTTGATATACATCGAAGAGACGAAGCTAGGACGCCATTTGGTAAACATGTGATTGTCCAAAACATACAACGAGCGTTCATAAACTTATCATTTTACAAATTTTATCAACGATAAAGTTATCTAATTTGTACATACCATCACAAATATTAAGATTATAATTCTTTGTGTATTTAATAATAGAAGATTCAATGATATTTCTCCTGGTAACAGAGTTAGAGTTAATAACTGAGATGGCATTATTCCAGTCAATTCAATGATCATAGTTTTTAACATGACTAAACAAGGCATTTGATTCTTGTCCCGTTCTTATAATATATCTATGTTGCTTAAGTCTAACAGAAAGATCCTTCCCAGTCTGACCAACATAAAATTTATCACAATTTCCACATGGCACTTTATAGATGCATTCAAGAGAATATTCTGGTGAATTCCTGATTAAGATATTCTTTACAGTACTATTGTTGCTAAAGGCAACATTTACATTAAAGGATTTAAGCAACATGGGAAGTAAAGTAAAATTAATATCAAAAAGGAGAACTAAAAGATTCTTGGTGTCAATGGGAGGTTTGGGCTCAACTCTACAAAATGATTTCTTTGCTAACTTAAGGGATTTATCAATGAAAGATCTACGGTACTTTAACTTATATCCAATAGAATATGTCTTCTCAAACTCATCATCAATAAACTCTGGACTGCAAATACGTAATGCCCTATGGAACATATTTTGAAATGATGATAATTTAACTCTATCATATTGAGATGAGTAACAATGGATATATGAGCATATATTGGTGGGTTTTCTGTATATGCTAAACTTAAACTTGTTTCCTTGCCTATGGATCATGCAATCTAAAAATGGTAACATCCCATTATTTTCATTTTCTACAGTAAATTTGGTGGAAGGTACTAAGTTCTTAAGTAAGGGGAGAAATATTTGTAGATTTTCATTTGTTGCCAAACACAAAGAACATCATCTACATACCTAAACCAAATTGCATTAGAAGGTAAGATATCCTTTAGTAATTTTGTTTCAAAAAATTCCATATAAAGATTACTTAGTACAGGTGAAAGAGGGTTACCCACTGCCATACCAAATTTTTGAGCACAATAATCTCCATTAAATTGAAATACACAGTCTTTTATACACAATTTTATCAGTTCATGAAATTAGACGTTGAAACAGGTAAATGAATATCATCCAACACGTCAAATAAATTATTGTAAAAGGTCATCAACTGGAACTTTAGTGAAAAGTGAGGAAACATCAAAGCTAACTAGTTTGAAATCAAAATTAACATTGATATTGTTTAGCTTGTTGACTAAATCTACATTGTTCATGATATTAGAATTTGATACCTTACCAACTAAAGGGCTTAATAAAGAAACTAACCATTTTGACAATTTATATGTGATGGAGCTTACTAACTCACCATAGGTCTTGCTGGAAAATTCTGTTTATGTGTTTTGTTAAGTCCCTACACATATGGCAATGAAGCCGACAGAGATGACAAACTTTTGATAAGAGAACTATTACCTTTCAACAACAACTTCATTTCTTTATTGAAATGACAATTAACTGCTTCTAAGGATTTTTACTAAGTTCATATATTGTGTCATCATTTAGAAGACGATTCAATTTAGATAAATAGTTACTTTTATCTAAAATCACAACTGTGTTAGCCTTATCTGCTTTAGTAATATGGATATCCTTGTCTTTTTTTAAGGTGTTAATAGCTCTTATAAATCTTTTAGGGCAATTAGGTTCCACTGGTTTTGACAAAGTGGCATACACTAAACCCTTACAGTTATCAATTTCATCATTACTTAGATTACTGTATTTCTCTAAATTACAAAAAGACTTTGTGACATCAACACATCTGGCTTCCCTGTTAGAGCACACAAAACTTAAACCATAGCCTAATGCACACAAGGAATTCTTATCTAGTTGTTTATTAGACAGGTTTACCACAAAAGATGGGTTTGAGTTCTTGGTCCAGTCGCTGTTTTCAATAAGATGGTCCAACTTACAATTTACTGACATTTGTAGCCTATTGCGTTCATTCCATAATCTATCATAGCAATAGTCCAACATCCGGTTCTTCCAGTGTGTCGGTATTGCCATTTGAAAGGCACGTTTCTTCTCTCTTGAAATGCGAAAAGCCTCCTCCATTTCAAGTTTCTTTAATTAAATGAATGTTTCGATATATCACTGTAGTGCCCAGGAAATTGGTTACGGGTGTTTCTGAGGTCTGAAAGCGGTCGGTTGTCACTTCTCTCACTAGGTTACTAGAGGTGGCGAGGGATATCATGCGCTACAGAAGATGGTTTGAGATACGATACTTTTATACCGTCAAGGTCAAGTAGTTCTACTCATTGATTGCTGAGCACCTCACCCGGGCTCGAATCCTGCGACGCAAAGTTTATACACACACACACATACACACGCACACACACACACACACACACACAAACACACACACACACACACACACACACACACACATATGTGTATATATATATATATATATATATATATATATATATATTTTTTTTTTTTTTTTTTTTTTTTTTTTTTTATACTTTGTCGCTGTCTCCCGCGTTTGCGAGGTAGCGCAAGGAAACAGACGAAAGAAATGGCCCAACCCCCCCCCCCATACACATGTACATACACACGTCCACACACGCAAATATACATACCTACACAGCCTTCCATGGTTTACCCAAGACGCTTCACATGCCTTGCTTCAATCCACTGACAGCACGTCAACCCCTGTATACCACATGACTCCAATTCACTCTATTTCTTGCCCTCCTTTCACCCTCCTGCATGTTCAGGCCCCGATCACACAAAATCCTTTTCACTCCATCTTTCCACCTCCAATTTGGTCTCCCTCTTCTCCTCGTTCCCTCCACCTCCGACACATATATCCTCTTGGTCAATCTCTCCTCACTCATTCTCTCCATGTGCCCAAACCATTTCAAAACACCCTCTTCTGCTCTCTCAACCACGCTCTTTTTATTTCCACACATCTCTCTTACCCTTACGTTACTTACTCGATCAAACCACCTCACACCACACATTGTCCTCAAACATCTCATTTCCAGCACATCCATCCTCCTGCGCACATCTCTATCCATAGCCCACGCCTCGCAACCATACAACATTGTTGGAACCACTATTCCCTCAAACATACCCATTTTTGCTTTCCGAGATAATGTTCTCGACTTCCACACATTTTTCAAGGCTCCCAAAATTTTCGCCCCCTCCCCCACCCTATGATCCACTTCCGCTTCCATGGTTCCATCCGCTGACAGATCCACTCCCAGATATCTAAAACACTTCACTTCCTCCAGTTTTTCTCCATTCAAACTCACCTCCCAATTGACTTGACCCTCACCCCTACTGTACCTAATAACCTTGCTCTTATTCACATTTACTCTCAACTTTCTTCTTCCACACACTTTACCAAACTCAGTCACCAGCTTCTGCAGTTTCTCACATGAATCAGCCACCAGCGCTGTATCATCAGCGAACAACAACTGACTCACTTCCCAAGCTCTCTCATCCCCAACAGACTTCATACTTGCCCCTCTTTCCAGGACTCTTGCATTTACCTCCCTTACAACCCCATCCATAAACAAATTAAACAACCATGGAGACATCACACACCCCTGCCGCAAACCTACATTCACTGAGAACCAATCACTTTCCTCTCTTCCTACACGTACACATGCCTTACATCCTCGATAAAAACTTTTCACTGCTTCTAACAACTTGCCTCCCACACCATATATTCTTAATACCTTCCACAGAGCATCTCTATCAACTCTATCATATGCCTTCTCCAGATCCATAAATGCTACATACAAATCCATTTGCTTTTCTAAGTATTTCTCACATACATTCTTCAAAGCAAACACCTGGTCCACACATCCTCTACCACTTCTGAAACCGCACTGCTCTTCCCCAATCTGATGCTCTGTACATGCCTTCACCCTCTCAATCAATACCCTCCCATATAATTTACCAGGAATACTCAACAAACTTATACCTCTGTAATTTGAGCACTCACTCTTATCCCCTTTGCCTTTGTACAATGGCACTACGCACGCATTCCGCCAATCCTCAGGCACCTCACCATGAGTCATACATACATTAAATAACCTTACCAACCAGTCAACAATACAGTCACCCCCTTTCTTAATAAATTCCACTGCAATACCATCCAAACCTGCTGCCTTGCCGGCTTTCATCTTCCGCAAAGCTTTTACTACCTCTTCTCTGTTTACCAAATCATTTTCCCTAACCCTCTCACTTTGCACACCACCTCGACCAAAACACCCTATATCTGCCACTCTGTCATCAGACACATTCAACAAACCTTCAAAATACTCATTCCATCTCCTTCTCACATCACCGCTACTTGTTATCACCTCCCCATTTACGCCCTTGACTGAAGTTCCCATTTGCTCCCTTGTCTTACGCACCCTATTTACCTCCTTCCAGAACATCTTTTTATTCTCCCTAAAATTTACTGATAGTCTCTCACCCCAACTCTCATTTGCCCTTTTTTTCACCTCTTGCACCTTTCTCTTGACCTCCTGTCTCTTTCTTTTATACTTCTCCCACTCAATTGCATTTTTTCCCTGCAAAAATCGTCCAAATGCCTCTCTCTTCTCTTTCACTAATACTCTTACTTCTTCATCCCACCACTCACTACCCTTTCTAAACAGCCCACCTCCCACTCTTCTCATGCCACAAGCATCTTTTGCGCAATCCATCACTGATTCCCTAAATACATCCCATTCCTCCCCCACTCCCCTTACTTCCATTGTTCTCACCTTTTTCCATTCTGTACACAGTCTCTCCTGGTACTTATCCACACAGGTCTCCTTCCCAAGCTCACTTACTCTCACCACCTTCTTCACCCCAACATTCACTCCTCTTTTCTGAAAACCCATACTAATCTTCACCTTAGCCTCCACAAGATAATGATCAGACATCCCTCCAGTTGCACCTCTCAGCACATTAACATCCAAAAGTCTCTCTTTCGCACGCCTGTCAATTAACACGTAATCCAATAACGCTCTCTGGCCATCTCTCCTACTTACATAAGTATACTTATGTATATCTCGCTTTTTAAACCAGGTATTCCCAATCATCAGTCCTTTTTCAGCACATAAATCTACAAGCTCTTCACCATTTCCATTTACAACACTGAACACCCCATGCATACCAATTATTCCCTCAACTGCCACATTACTCACCTTTGCATTCAAATCACCCATCACTATAACCCGGTCTCGTGCATCAAAACCGCTAACACACTCATTTAGCTGCTCCCAAAACACTTGCCTCTCATGATCTTTCTTCTCATGCCCAGGTGCATATGCACCAATAATCACCCACCTCTCTCCATCAACTTTCAATTTTACCCATATTAATCGAGAATTTACTTTCTTACATTCTATCACATACTCCCACAACTCCTGTTTCAGGAGTATTGCTACTCCTTCCCTTGCTCTTGTCCTCTCACTAACCCCTGACTTCACTCCCCAGACATTTCCAAACCACTCTTCCCCTTTACCCTTGAGCTTCGTTTCACTCAGAGCCAAAACATCCAGGTTCCTTTCCTCAAACATACTACCTATCTCTCCTTTTTTCACATCTTGGTTACATCCACACACATTTAGGCACCCCACTCTGAGCCTTCAAGGAGGATGATCACTCCCCGCGTGACTCCTTCTTCTGTTTCCCATTTTAGAAAGTTAATACAAGGAGGGGAGGATTTCCGGCCCCCCGCTCCCGTCCCCTCTAGTCGCTTTCTACGACACGCGAGGAATACGTGGGAAGTATTCTTTCACCCCTATCCCCAGGGATAATATACATATATATATACATATACACACACACACACACACACACACATATGCACATACACACACACACACACACACATACATATATATACATATGAAAAATGTAAGAAACAATTTAGAAAACAATAATATAATATATATATATATATATATATATATATATATATATATATATATATATATATATATATATATATATATATATATTATTTTTATCTATTTATTCTACTTTGTCGCTGTCTCCCGCGTTTGCGAGGTAGCGCAAGGAAACAGACGAAAGAAATGGCCCAACCCCCCCCCCATACACATGTATATACATACGTCCACACACGCAAATATACATACCTACACAGCTTTCCATGGTTTACCCCAGACGCTTCACATGCCTTGATTCAATCCACTGACAGCACGTCAACCCCGGTATACCACATCGCTCCAATTCACTCTATTCCTTGCCCTCCTTTCACCCTCCTGCATGTTCAGGCCCCGATCACACAAAATCTTTTTCACTCCATCTTTCCACCTCCAATTTGGTCTCCCTCTTCTCCTCGTTCCCTCCACCTCCGACACATATATCCTCTTGGTCAATCTTTCCTCACTCATTCTCTCCATGTGCCCAAACCACTTCAAAACACCCTCTTCTGCTCTTTCAACAACGCTCTTTTTATTTCCACACATCTCTCTTACCCTTACGTTATTCACTCGATCGAACCACCTCACACCACACATTGTCCTTAAACATCTCATTTCCAGCACATCCATCCTCCTGCGCACAACTCTATCCATAGCCCACGCCTCGCAACCATACAACATTGTTGGAACCACTATTCCTTCAAACATACCCATTTTTGCTTTCCGAGATAATGTTCTCGACTTCCACACATTCTTCAAGGCCCCCAGAATTTTCGCCCACTCCCCCACCCTATGATCCACTTCCGCTTCCATGGTTCCATCCGCTGCCAGATCCACTCCCAGATATCTAAAACACTTCACTTCCTCCAGTTTTTCTCCATTCAAACTCACCTCCCAATTGACTTGACCCTCAACCCTACTGTACCTAATAACCTTGCTCTTATTCACATTTACTCTTAACTTTCTTCTTCCACACACTTTACCAAACTCAGTCACCAGCTTCTGCAGTTTCTCACATGAATCAGCCACCAGCGCTGTATCATCAGCGAACAACAACTGACTCACTCCCCAAGCTCTCTCATCCACAACAGACTTCATACTTGCCCCTCTTTCCAAAACTCTTGCATTTACCTCCCTAACAACCCCATCCATAAACAAATTAAACAGCCATGGATACATCACACAACCCTGCCGCAAACCTACATTCACTGAGAACCAATCACTTTCCTCTCTTCCTACACGTACACATGCCTTACATCCTCGATAAAAACTTTTCACTGCTTCTAACAACTTTCCTCCCACACCATATATTCTTAATACCTTCCACAGAGCATCTCTATCAACTCTATCATATGCCTTCTCCAGATCCATAAATGCTACATAAAAATCCATTTGCTTTTCTAAGTATTTCTCACATACATTCTTCAAAGCAAACACCTGATCCACACATCCTCTACCACTTCTGAAACCACACTGCTCTTCCCCAATCTGATGCTCTGTACATGCCTTCACCCCTCTCAATCAATACCCTCCCATATAATTTACCAGGAATACTCAACAAACTTATACCTCTGTAATTTGAGCACTCACTCTTATCCCCTTTGCCTTTATACAATGGCACTATGCACGCATTCCGCCAATCCTCAGGCACCTCACCATGAGTCATACATACATTAAATAACCTTACCAACCAGTCAACAATACAGTCACCCCCTTTTTTAATAAATTCCACTTTAATACCATCCAAACCTGCTGCCTTGCCGGCTTTCATCTTCCGCAAAGCTTTCACTACCTCTTCTCTGTTTACCAAATCATTTTCCCTAACCCTCTCACTTTGCACACCACCTCGACCAAAACACCCCATATCTGCCACTCTATCGTCAAACACATTCAACAAACCTTCAAAATACTCACTCCATCTCCTTCTCACATCACCACTACTTGTTATCACCTCCCCATTTGCGCCCTTCACTGAAGTTCCCATTTGCTCCCTTGTCTTACGCACTTTATTTACCTCCTTCCAGAACATCTTTTTATTCTCCCTAAAATTTAATGATACTCTCTCACCCCAACTCTCATTTGCCCTTTTTTTCACCTCTTGCACCTTTCTCTTGACCTCCTGTCTCTTTCTTTTATACATCTCCCACTCAATTGCATTTTTTCCCTGCAAAAATCGTCCAAATGCCTCTCTCTTCTCTTTCACTAATACTCTTACTTCTTCATCCCACCACTCACTACCCTTTCTAATTAACCCACCTCCCACTCTTCTCATGCCACAAGCATCTTTTGCGCAATCCATCACTGATTCCCTAAATACATCCCATTCCTCCCCCACTCCCCTTACTTCTATTGTTCTCACCTTTTTCCATTTTGTACTCAGTCTCTCCTGGTACTTCCTCACACAGGTCTCCTTCCCAAGCTCACTTACTCTCACCACCCTCTTCACCCCAACATTCACTCTTCTTTTCTGAAAACCCATACAAATCTTCACCTTAGCCTCCACAAGATAATGATCAGACATCCCTGATATATATATATATATATATATATATATATATATATATATATATATATATATATATATATATATATATATATATCAGGGCATGTGAAGCGTCTGGGGTAAACCATGGAAAACTGTGTAGGTATGTACATTTGCGTGTGTGGTCGTATGTATATACATGTGTATTAGGGTGGGTTGGGCCATTTCTTTCGTCTGTTTCCTTGCGCTACCTCGCAAACGCGGGAGACAGCGACAAAGCAAAAAAAAAAAAAAAAATTATATATATATATATATATATATATATATATATATATATATATATATATATATATATATATATATATATATATTCTTTCATCTCGCAGGAAAGATGAAAGGTGATACTTCAAGCTTATGTGTTATTCCGTCACCTCATCAGGGTAATAATATAATATGAATAATACATATATGATGCAATTCTGGGGAGTTGGTGGAATCAGCCTTATAAAGTCTATATTAGTGAATATTCATAATTCCAGTGTTTGTTTGACGTTGAATGTGAAAGGTCAGTTTCCAAATAATTTCTCAAGTTAATGTTCAGGTACATGAAGAGAAAGTTTGGAAATCTCTCTCTCTCTCTCTCTCTCTCTCTCTCTCTCTCTCTCTGACCACTAATAACCAAACATGATAAAGCAACTGATGATGACATGGAAATTACGTTCACGCAGATATAAAACCTTCAACTCTTTATATATATTTTTGTATATGTTGAAGGCTTCAGTCACGGAACAAAAGTTTATATCAAGGCCGGGCCTTAATTGAAATATAAAGAGAATTATGAAACGTAAAAAGTTACTGGGAAGGACACGAGCAGGTTAAAAAGTTCCAAAGCTTCGACGTGTAGAAAACAGTTGTCCAAACGGGCAAACCTTGAGTTGCCGATAGCCACACAATGATTACATGAAACAACAGCTTGCCCACAGAATTTCTGGAGGATCTGATGACAAAGGTTAAAGGTAAGGAAACTGAGATTCAAGAAGTACCAAGATATTCAGACCAAATAAAGTCATATAAATGGATAGACTCCGATAATCTAACCTTAAGTTGCCTAAGGACAGAACAAATGGTTTTTCCCATGGGGAAAATATGTAACCAATCTTTGACAAGTGCCTGAAGACTAGAAATTGTCGTATGTCATCTGTATCTTTAAGAATGGGAATAAGATCTGTGCTTTAGATTACCGCCTAATCAGCCTCCTGTTAGTTCTGGGTATAACAGTGGATAGAAATAATGACAATATTGTGACATTTCTATACCACGAAATAATATCCGACAACAAGCGTTGCTTCTGCAACGAAAGATTCTGCTTAAGAAATATGCTATATTTTGTGTGTGTGTGTGTGTGTGTGTGTGTGTGTGTGTGTGTGTGTTATGGTTGTGAAGTGAAACTTAAATTTACCCTCTGAAGTATTACATCTCGAGTTTCAAAAAGTATTTGATGAAATGCTACACAAGAGACCGCTGGTTTCAAATGGCTAAGCCTCTGACTAGCTAAGTGACGAGTAACGTACCACAAGGGTCTGTCCTTGTTCCTATTTTCTTCATAATTCACATCAATGATTAGGTCTCATATCTAAGATCTCTAAATCTGCGATTATAAAACATCAGGAGGTAGAGATGTACATGTGTAGGACTGTGAAATAATCCCAAGAAATGTTAGAAAACTAGCTGGGTGGCCAGAGAAATGACAGATGCAATTTGATGTAGACAAATGTAGACAAGTTACACACTTGGGAGAGAAAAATACGAAATATGAATACCTAATATATGGAAATCCCCTGGCTAAAGGGCATGAAGAGAAGGATCTTGGAGTTACTCGTGACAGTCTAAGGAATTCTATGCAGCAAGTTAAAAAGGAAACGGGAGAGCAGGATTCATAACTAGGAACATTGACTACAAAACACCAGAAACAATTATGACTCTTTTCAGTACTCTAGTAAGGCCAAATCTTGAATGTGTAGTCCAGTTATGGTCGCCAGAGTACAAGAATGATAGGGAGGAACTGGAACGAGTACAAAGACAGACAACAAAACTGATTCCATCTCTTAGAAACTTGGCGTATGAGGGAGGTTGAGAAGCATAGATATCTTTTAAGAAGTATAGTCTTCATGGCTACTTAAAAAGAATAATAGAAAATGTGAGTAAATCCGAGTCGATAAATCACGAAGACTTTTATGAAAATATAATGGAATACAGGTACCAGCGGTGACGGTATAATGTTTAAATATAAACGAAATAATACTAAGGTGGGAAAAAGGTATATCTCTTTTTTCAGTTTAGATGCTTTGAACACTGTAAAAGTTACGGTCAAATATTGTAAATGACACGACTATGAATATTTTAAAAAACTGGATAGACAAATTTTTCATCATGCAACTACTGACTAACACGTGGAAAAAGAATATATACGTACTTATATATATGCTTGTGGCATGAGAAGAGTGGGAGGTGGGTTGATTAGAAAAGGTAGTGAGTGGTGGGATGAAGAAGTAAGAGTATTAGTGAAAGAGAAGAGAGAGGCATTTGGACGATTTTTGCAGGGAAAAAATGCAATTGAGTGGGAGAAGTATAAAAGAAAGAGACAGGAGGTCAAGAGAAAGGTGCAAGAGGTGAAAAAAAGGGCAAATGAGAGTTGGGGTGAGAGACTATCAGTAAATTTTAGGGAGAATAAAAAGATGTTCTGGAAGGAGGTAAATAGGGTGCGTAAGACAAGGGAGCAAATGGGAACTTCAGTGAAGGGCGTAAATGGGGAGGTGATAACAAGTAGCGGTGATGTCAGAAGGAGATGGAGTGGGTATTTTGAAGGTTTGTTGAATGTGTCTGATGACAGAGTGGCAGATATAGGGTGTTTTGGTCGAGGTGGTGTGCAAAGTGAGAGGGTTAGGGAAAATGATTTGGTAAACAGAGAAGAGGTAGTAAAAGCTTTGCGGAAGATGAAAGCCGGCAAGGCAGCAGGTTTGGATGGTATTGCAGTGGAATTTATTAAGAAAGGGGGTGACTGTATTGTTGACTGGTTGGTAAGGTTATTTAATGTATGTATGACTCATGGTGAGGTGCCTGAGGATTGGCGGAATGCGTGCATAGTGCCATTGTACAAAGGCAAAGGGGATAAGAGTGAGTGCTCAAATTACAGAGGTATAAGTTTGTTGAGTATTCCTGGTAAATTATATGGGAGGGTATTGATTGAGAGGGTGAAGGCATGTACAGAGCATCAGATTGGGGAAGAGCAGTGCGGTTTTAGAAGTGGTAGAGGATGTGTGGATCAGGTGTTTGCTTTGAAGAATGTATGTGAGAAATACTTAGAAAAGCAAATGGATTTGTATGTAGCATTTATGGATCTGGAGAAGGCATATGATAGAGTTGATAGAGATGCTCTGTGGAAGGTATTAAGAATATATGGTGTGGGAGGCAAGTTGTTAGAAGCAGTGAAAAGTTTTTATCGAGGATGTAAGGCATGTGTACGTGTAGGAAGAGAGGAAAGTGATTGGTTCTCAGTGAATGTAGGTTTGCGGCAGGGGTGTGTGATGTCTCCATGGTTGTTTAATTTGTTTATGGATGGGGTTGTAAGGGAGGTAAATGCAAGAGTCCTGGAAAGAGGGGCAAGTATGAAGTCTGTTGGGGATGAGAGAGCTTGGGAAGTGAGTCAGTTGTTGTTCGCTGATGATACAGCGCTGGTGGCTGATTCATGTGAGAAACTGCAGAAGCTGGTGACTGAGTTTGGTAAAGTGTGTGGAAGAAGAAAGTTAAGAGTAAATGTGAATAACAGCAAGGTTATTAGGTACAGTAGGGTTGAGGGTCAAGTCAATTGGGAGGTGAGTTTGAATGGAGAAAAACTGGAGGAAGTGAAGTGTTTTAGATATCTGGGAGTGGATTTGGCAGCGGATGGAACCATGGAAGCGGAAGTGAATCATAGGGTGGGGGAGGGACCGAGAATGCCGGTTAGCCTTGAAGAATGTGTGGAAGTCGAGAACATTATCTCGGAAAGCAAAAATGGGTATGTTTGAAGGAACAGTGGTTCCAACAATGTTGTATGGTTGCGAGGCGTGGGCTATGGATAGAGTTGTGCGCAGGAGGATGGATGTGCTGGAAATGAGATGTTTGAGGACAATGTGTGGTGTGAGGTGGTTTGATCGAGTGAGTAACGTAAGGGTAAGAGAGATGTGTGGAAATAAAGAGAGCGTGGTTGAAAGAGCAGAAGAGGGTGTTTTGAAGTGGTTTGGGCACATGGAGAGAATGAGTGAGGAAAGATTGACCAAGAGGATATATGTGTCGGAGGTGGAGGGAACGAGGAGAAGAGGGAGACCAAATTGGAGGTGGAAAGATGGAGCGAAAAAGATTTTGTGTGATCGGGGCCTGAACATGCAGGAGGGTGAAAGGAGGGCAAGGAATAGAGTGAATTGGAGCGATGTGGTATACCGGGGTTGACGTGCTGTCAGTGGATTGAATCAAGGCATGTGAAGCGTCTGGGGTAAACCATGGAAAGCTGTGTAGGTATGTATATTTGCGTGTGTGGACGTATGTATATACATGTGTATGGGGGGGGGTTGGGCCATTTCTTTCGTCTGTTTCCTTGCGCTACCTCGCAAACGCGGGAGACAGCGACAAAGTATAAAAAAAAAAAAAAAAAAAAATATATATATACATATATATATATATACATATATATATATATATATATATATATATATATATATATATATAATATATATATATTATATATATATATATATTCTCATTCCAGTCCCTACGAATGTATTGGGGTGCAGCAGAGGAAGGATAGTGCATTAGGATTTCATATGAGGATTTCCCATTCTTTCTATCCTATTAGATTCCATCTACGCTCACTTTGCCAATGCATGATCTATCTTCCATTTTTTTATGTTACAAAAGGGAGAGCAGGGTGAGAAGAGAGCCTTCTTACTGTTCTGACCTTATTTCATGCAATTGGCAGAGAAAAATATAGATTTAGAAATAAGCCAAAACAGATGACCTAGAAATGGTTCCTTGTTCTTCAGCTTCCCCACGTACTCTCTCTCTCTCTCTCTCTCTCTCTCTCTCTCTCTTCTCTCT
>NC_092243.1:33231276-33244754 GCF_036320965.1 Panulirus ornatus | reverse complement strand
TGGTGATGTGAGAAGGAGATGGAGTGAGTATTTTGAAGGTTTGTTGAATGTATTTGATGATAGAGTGGCAGATATTGGGTGTTTTGGTCGAGGTGGTGTGCAAAGTGAGAGGCTTAGGGAAAATGATTTGGTAAATAGAGAAGAGGTAGTAAAAGCTTTGCGGAAGATGAAAGCCGGCAAGGCAGCGGGTTTGGATGGTATTGCTGTAGAATATATTAAAAAAGGGGGTGACTGTATTGTTGACTGGTTGGTAAGGTTATTCAATGTATGTATTATTCATGATTAGGTGCCTGTGGATTGGCGGAATGCTTGCATAGTGCCATTGTACAAAGGCAAAGGGGATAAAAATTAGTTCTCAAATTACAGATTTGTACGTTTCTTGAGTATTCCTGGTAAATTATATGGGAGGGTATTGCTTGACAGGTTGAAGGTATGTACAGAGCATCAGACTGGGGATTGGTTTCAGAAGTGGTAGAGGGTGTGTCGATCAGGTGTTTACTTTGAAGAATGTATGTGAGAAATACTTAGAAAAGCAAATGGATTTGTATGTAGCATTTATGAATCTGGAAAAGGCATATGATAGAGTTGATACAGATGCTCTGTGGAAGGTATTAAGAATATATGGTGTGGGAGGCAAGTTGTTAGAAGCAGTGAAAAGTTTTTATCGAGGATGTAAGGCATGTGTACATGTAGGAAGAGAGGAAAGTGATTGGTTCTCAGTGAATGTAGGTTTGCGGCAGGGGTGTGTGATGTCTCAATGGTTGTTTAATTTCTTTATGAATGGGGTTCTTAGGGAGGTGAATGCAAGAGTTTTGGAAAGAGGGTCAAGTATGAAGTCTGTTGTGGATGAGAGAGCTTGTGAAGTGAGACAGTTGCTGTTCGCTGATGATACAGCGCTGGTGGTTGATTCATGTGAGAAACTGCAGAAGCTAGTGACTGAGTTTGGTAAAGTGTGTGAAAGAAGAAAGTTGAGAGTAAATGTGAATAGGAGTAAGGTTATTAGGTACAGTAGGGTTTAGGATCAAGTAAATTGGGAGGTAAGTTTGAATGGAGAAAAACTGGAGGAAGTGAAGTGTTTTAGATATCTGGGAGTGGATTTGGCAGCGGATGGAACCATTGAAGCGGAAGTGAATCATAGGGTGGGGTAGGGGGCGAGAATTCCGGTTAGCCTTGAAGAATGTGTGGAAGTCGAGAACATTTTCTCGGAAAGCAAAAATGGGTATGTTTGAAGGAATAGTGGTTCCAACAATGTTGTATGGTTGCGAGGCGTGGGCTATGGATAGAGTTGTGCAGAGGAGGGTGGATGTACTGGAAATCAGATGTTTGAGGACAATATGTGGTGTGAGGTGGTTTTATCGAGTAAGAAATAATAGGATAAGAGAGATGTGTGGTAATAAAAAGAGTGTGTTTGAGAGAGCAGAAGAGGGTGTTTTGAAATGGTTTGGTCACATGGAGAGAATGGGTGAGGAAAGATTGACCAAGAGGATATATGTGTCATAGGTGGAGGGAACGAGGAGAAGTGAGAGACCAAATTGGAGGTGTAAAGATGGAGTGAAAAAGATTTTGAGTGATCGGGGCCTGAACATGCAGGAGGGTGAAAGGCGTGCAAGGAATAGACTGAATTGGAACGATGTGGTATACCGGGGTCGACATGTTGTCAATGGATCGAACCAGGGCATGTGAAGCGTCTGGGGTAAACCATGGAAAGTTTTGTGGTGCCTGCATGTGGAAAGGGAGATGTGGTTTCGGTGCATTATTACATGACAGCTAGAGACTGAGTGTGAACGAATGGGGCCTTTGTTGTCTTTTCATAGCGCTACCTCGCACACATGAGGGGAAGGGTGTTGTTATTCCATGTGTGGCGGGGTGGCGATGGGAATGAATAAAGTCAGACTGGATGAATTATGTAAATGGGTATACATGTATATGTTTGTGTGTGTATATATACATACCTATGCATTGAGATGCATAGGTATGTATATGTGCTGTGTGTGGACGTGTATGTATATACACGTGTATGTGGGTGGGTTGGGCCATTCTTTCGTCTGTTTCCTTGCGCAACCTCGCTGACGGGGGAGACAGCGACAAAGCAAAATAAATAAGTAAATATATATATATATATATATATATATATATATATATATATATATATATATATATATATATATATATATATATATGTATATGTATATATGTGTATATATATATGTATGTGTATATATATGTATATTGAGCAAGAGGATATATGTGTCAGAGGTGGAGGAAACGAGAAGTGGGAGAAAAAATTAGAGGTGGAAAGATGGAGTGAAAAAGATTTTGAGTGATCGGGGCCTGAACATGCAGGAGGGTGAAAGGCGTGCAAAGAACAGAGTGAATTGGAACGATGTGGTATACCGGGGTCGACGTGCTGTCAATGGATTGAACCAGGGCATGTAAAGCGTCTGGGGTAAACCATGGAAAGTTTTGTGGGGCCTGGATGTGGAAAGGGAGCTGTGGTTTCGGTGCATTATTACATGACTGCTAAAGACTGAGTGTGAACGAATGGGGCCTTTGTTGTCTTTTCCTAGCGCTACCTCTCACAAATGAGGGGGGAGGGGGTTGTTATTACATGTGTGGCGAGGTGGCGATGGGAATAAATCAACGCAGCTAGTATGAATTATGTACTTGAGTATATATGTATATGTCTGTGTGTATATATATGTATACACTGAGATGTATAGGTATGTATATTTGCGTGTGTAGACGTGTATGTATATACATCTGTATGTGGATGGGTTGGGCCATTCTTTCGTCTGCTTTTTTGCGCTACCTCGCTAACGCGGGAGACAGCGACAAGGCAAAATGATAATAATAATTATATATATATATATATATATATATACATATATATATATATATATATATATATATATATACACACACACACACACACACGATACACATTCCTCACGTGTCGTAGAATACGACTAAAGGGGACGGGAACGGGGGCTAGAATCCCTCCCCTCCGAGTGATTTAACTTTTTAAAAGGGGAAACTGAAGAAGGAGTCATACGGAGAGTGCTCATCCTCCTCGAAGGCTCAGATTGGTGTGTCTAATTGAGTGCGGATGTAACCAAGATAAGAAAAAAGGAGAGATAGGTAGTATGTTTGAGGAAAGAAACCTGGATGTTTTGGCTCTGTGTGAAACGAAGCTCTAGGGTAAAGGGTTTGGGAATGTTTTGCGAGTAAAGTCAGGGGTTGGTGAGAGGACAAAAGAAAAGGAAGGAGTAGCACTACTCCTATAAAAGCAGTGGTGGGACTATGTGATAGAGTGTTAGAAAGTAAACGCTAGATTAATATGGGTGAAACCCAAAGTGGGTGGAGAGAAATGGGTGATTATTGGTACATATGCACCCGGTCATGAGAAAAAGAGATCATGAGAGGCAAGTGTTTTGGGAGCAGCTGAGTGAGTGTGTCAGCAGCTTTGATGCACGAGACCGGGTTATAGTGATGTGATTTGAATGCAAAGGTGAGTAATGTGGCAGTTGAGGAAATCATTGGTGTATATGGGGTGTTCAGTGTTGTAAATGGAAATGGTAAAGAGCTTGTAGATTTGTGTGCTGAAAAAGGAACTGGTGATGATTGGGAATACCTGGTTTAAAAGAAAGATATACATAAGTATAGGTATGTATATATGCGTGTGTGGGCGGTGCCACGCCGTGGCAAAGTAGGCACATAGAAGACCAGAGGGGTTCTATATACAGCAGCCTCCAGCCCATATGCAAGAGAAGAATGAGAAGCCGCCGACTGGAGTTACACTCTTCAAGATATTCCTGCCCTAAAGGGTCTCTTCCAGTCTGGTTCTCTCGTGAAACGCAATCTAGAGCTGTCCGCCGTCGTGCCGGACCATGAGTCATAACCAGACATCTTCCACACGCACACACATTCTCTTCACTGCAGGGCTGGAAGATAGCCCGGTCATCATATCCCAACTACTTATGTAATTCGTTGACATTAACCATGACCCTAGACCACTAGTATACCTCTATCCACAATGCCAAATGTCTACACCCAAAGGGCATTTCTCCATCAGATGCTCCAACTGCACTCGGTGGTATGACCGCTGCACATTATTGTCATCCAAGACAGACTGCTCAGAACATCGGAAATGCAGGAACCACTCAGACAGTAACTCCTAAAGCGCCATCACAAAACTCCTTACTTTCAGCACAAACTTCCAACAAACAGCATAAAAGGACGTATATCATCAATCTTCACAAACAAACCATTCTGCTCCACGGAAGCCTAACCACAAACTGAACATCTTTCAACTCAGTGGCATCAGGATCAAACACAAAAGTAATACTAAACCAACTCAGAGAACACCACATCTATGTAGCCGTCATTTAAGACACCAGACACACACCCTGATCTACCCTACTAACTTCCTGCAATTATACAAGTGTAAGAAACGACAGACAATATTGACAGGAAGGAGGACTCATAGCACTCGTTCACCAAACATGACCTTTCTTCAACATCACCGACACAAAATATCTTGCAGACAACAGCACCCTCAAAATACAGTTCATAGATATAAAACTTCACAAATTCAAGTACAGCATTATCAACATCAATAGACCTTCCTCCTCCACATGTGGCCCTCCCCAAAGATACACCCCAACTGCAGTACCTCGCTAACATGCCCAAAACCTACCTCTATGATATTTTTAATGGCCACCATTCCACTTGGCTGAAGACACGCACCTATGATTCTCGGAAAGAATTACTTAAAAACCAACAGCAACTTCTCAATATTCTCAGCCTATGAAGCAAAGCAACCAAACTCCCAACCCACACCAACAGTAGCCTATCTCTTCATCACGAGGACCGGATGGAGCACGCGACACGGACTATCTTTTGATTACTTGCTTCTCCTGACAACATTGCATGTCGCCCATGCAAAGAACAAAGCCAACAACAACAAAAAATAACTACAGGCCAGCCTTCACGCAGTAAATGTAAGAAAGAATGCCCCAAAGCATCAGTACAGGTGATTTCTCATACCTAGATCATGCAGTCTCTCACTACATCAGCATCCTCAAGCAAGCAAGCAAAAAGAAATATAGCCCACACTTCACCCAACAAGTTATACACCTCATAAACTAAAGAAACCAGCTCAAACAACATCACTCACCAATAGTAAAGATCGGAGGACAAAGTTACGCTAACCCCGTCATTCATCTAATCACTGAAAGGCAATCGGCAATCTGAAACCTGGTACTCTTTCCTCAACACAGTAAATCCCAAGACCCACAGCAACCAAATCCGGCGCACAGGGAAGAAAATCCACAGTTATCTCACTATGAAGCCCTCCTGATGCATTCCAGTGAAATGCCTCCTCCCAAACAACACAGGAACGCACTTATGGGTCGATGCTTAAAATATCAGCCACAAACCAAATGTGCCCATAAACAGGGAAGTCATGAAAAACGTACAAAGGTCCACCCAGAAACGACTGCCCACTAATCATTCACTCCGACGCATACAACCAGTGCAATCAAAACCTTAAAAATCTCTTCTGCTGCAAGCCCTCACAACATATTGCACTTTACAGTGAATCACTATGTGCCCATTTATAATCCAAGCACTTACAGATATATCCAACTAATCCTGGCTATACAATAATATCCCTAGCATCTGGAAACCCGCCTTCAGAATACTAGTCCTAAAACCCTTCAAGCCAGCTAACATCCCCTCTTCTTTCCGTTCTATATAATTTCTATCATTCAGCATCCAAACTTGGTTAAAAAGTTATCTAAAACAGAACCAAACAAGAAATCCCACTCGGACCAAATTAGCATGGCTTCAAACCCAAGCACTGTATCACCATATGACATACTAAGCTCAAACAACGTATTCTGCGTGGATTCAACCACCCACAATCCCACCTTACTTACAGTACGAGAGGCAACAGACATCAAAAATGCATTCGACACTGTTCCCCTGATGTGTACTTAGAGATACTCGATACTATCCTCCACAACAATGAAAAAAAAACGCTTGACCAACTTCATAGGCGGCCACCATGCCAAAGTCCACCAACAATGCCTTCGTCTCTGAAATGCTTAAACATTACGGTGGAGTTCGCCAAGAAGCAATTCTTTCTCCATCTTTTTTCACTCTCATCCTATACGACTACCTCAGGGGAACCACAACATGAAGTTCCTTTCGTATTCAGGCGACCTCACATTCACGTTACATCTCCCTAACACCACAGATGTAAGATCAAACATGCAACACTACATTTCCTAACTGGAACAAAGGCTGACACAGAACAGAATGTCTAATTCTCCACAAAAATCATCAATCCCTCTTTTAAGTCCAGACATACGCAAATTCAACTCACACCTTCCAGTCACCTTGATGGAATTCTCTCCCACTGAACAAACCAGCAACCATTTTAGACATCACAAACGACACACACATAACATTCACTCCCCTCACCACAAACATCAACATACTAAAAGCTTGAGAATACTAACTGGCATCATATTTGTATAAGAAAAACAAAATCCCTCAACATTCTCTGCAAACAGCTCACCCATTCCACTTTAAGCTATGATCCACTTGCCTAGTCTTCCCCCACTCTCAGAAGAAAACATACAAAGCTGCAAACAACACAAAATAATGCACAAAAAACAACGACTTCTCTCGCTGTCTAGCAACCACAAACTCCATCACCCTCACAGTGAAACAAAGATCCTCCTAAATCATTCCATCTCAATTTGCTCAGGCACTCAGTTCTCCACAACAACACTAAACACCAACCACGCAACTTATTCTATAACTAACCACCTATGTCGAAATAACAAGTTTACTCCTAAAGGTTTGTACAAGTTTTTGATCTCTTTTCTCTCTTCCATTACAATTCTCTGTTCAAATACTTTGTTTGCAAAGGATACTGTAGAGGAAATCCTGGGAAATACACATTGACTTGCTCTGACATTCACTACCACTTCACCGATAATCCGTTTTAATTCTATTGACAATCTTTTCACCCAATCAGGTGGAGTTTATTGAAAGCCTTCATCGCAAACAGATGACGAATCTGATACCAATATTAGGAAACGATAGCATTTTCAATATTCAATAACGATATATACAAGTAAATAAAAAGATAACATTGGAATCCCCAATACGACTAACTTTCGCTTGCGAATTATTTACTCTGTCACCACAAACTTAAATGGTTCAACAGCATCCCCTCAGATATTTACAACCTTATTCGATAAAAATTGCGAAGATGAAGACATTCATCGTTATGAACTAAAGTGATAATGATGTCATATTCCCGTCGCCACCCCGCCACACATGAAATGACAACCCCCTCCCCCTGCATGTGCGCGAGGTACCTCTAGAAAAGACAACAAAGGCCACATTCGTTCACACTCAGTCTCTAGCTGACATGTATAATGCACCGAAACCACAGCTTCCTTTCCATATCCAGGCCCCACAAAACTTTCCATGGTTTACCCTAGACGCTACACATGCCATGGTTCAATCCATTGACAGCACGTCGATCCCGGTATATCTCATCGTTCGAAATCACTCTATTCCATGCATGCCTTTCACCCTCCTGCATGTTCAGGCCCCAATCACTCAAAATATTTTTCACTCCATCTTTCCACCTCCAATTTGGTCTCCCGCTTCTCCTCGTTCCCTCCACATCGTTCCCTCCAACTCTTTGTCAATTTATCCACACTCATTCTCTCCATATGACCAAACCATTTCAAAACTCCCCCTTCTGCTCTCTCAACCATATTCTTTTTATTACCACACATCTCTCTTACCCTTTCATTACTTATTCGATCAAACTACCTCACACCACAAATTGTCCTCAAACATCTCATTTCCAGCACATCAACCCTCCTGCGCACAACTCTATCTATAACCCACGCCCATAAACGCACATATATATACATATACATACACGCACAAAGACATATGCACATATACACATGTGCATATTCATTCTTCCTTGCCTTCATCCATTCCACGCGCTACCCCACCTCACAGGAAACAGCATCGCTTCCGCCTGCTTCAACGAGGTAACGCCAGGAAAACAGACAAAAAAGGCCCCATTTGTTCACGCTCAGTCTCTAGCTGTCATATGTAATGCACCGACACCATAGCTCACTATCCACATCCAGGCCCCACGGACCCTTCCATGGCTTACCCGAGACGCTTCACATGCCCTGGTTCAGTCAAATGACAGCACGTCGACCGCGGTATAACACATCCTTCCAACTCACTCAATTCCTTGCACGCCTTTCATCCTTCTATATGTTCAGGCCCAGATCACTCAAAATAATTCTTACTCCATCCTTCCACCTCCAGTATGGTCTCCCGCTTCTCTTCGTTCCCTCCACCTCTGAAACATATGTCCTCTTCGTCAATCTTTCCTCACTCATTCTCTCCATATGTCCAAACCATTTCAATACATCTTCTGCTCTCTCAACAATCCTCTTTTTATTTCTACACATCTCTCTTACCCTTTCATTACATGATCGAACCACCTTACACCACAAGTCCTCAAACATTTCATTTCCAACACATCCACCTTCCTTCGCACAACCCTACCTATAGCCCATGCCACGAAACCATATGCTATTCTTGGGACAACCATTACTTCAAGCATATCCATTTTCGCTCCGAGATAGCGTTCTCTTCCACACATTCATAATCGCTTCCTGAACCTTAGCCCCCTCCCCCCACCCTGTGACCGACTTTTGCTTCCATTGGTCCATTCGCTGCCAAGTCCAATCCCAGATACGTAAAGCACTTCACTTCCTCCTATTTTTCTCCATTCAATCTTACTTCCCAATCAACTTTCCCTCAACCCTAGTGAACCTAATAACCTTGCTCTTATACATATTAATTCTCAACTTTCTCCTTTCACACACTTTTCTGAGCTTAGTGACAAACTTATGCAGTTTCTCACTCGAATCAGCCACAAAAGCTGAATCATCAGCGAACAACAAGTGACTCACTCCTCAGACTCTCTCATCCACAAATGACAGCATACACGCCTCTCTCTCCAAAACGTATGCATTTATGTATGTTCTATGAAAGTGCGTGTTCATATGCATTTTTTTTCGTGTGTATATACATACATATATATATATATATATATATATATATATATATATATATATATATATATATATATATATATATATATATATATATATATGGAGATACGGGAAGAACAATACTTTCCACGCATTCCCCGCGTGTCGTAGAATACAACTAAAGGGGACGGGAGCCGGGACCTAGAAACCCTCCCCTTCTTGTATTTTAACATTCTAAAAGGGGAATCAGAAGAAGGAGTCTTGCGGGGAGTGCTCGTCCTCCTCGAAGGCTCAGATTGGGGTGTCTAAATGTGTGGATATGAAACCAAGACGAGAAAATAGGAGAGATAGGTTTGAGGAAAGGAACCTGCATGTTTTAGCTCTGAGTGAAACGAAGCTCAATAGTAAAGGGAAAGAGTGGTTTGAGAATGTCTTGGGAGTAAAGTCAGGGGTTGGTGAGAGGACAAAAGCAAAGGAAAGATTTGCACTACTCCTGAAGAAGGAGTTGTGGGAGTATGTGATAGAGTGTAAGAAAGTAAAGTCTAGATTGATATGGGTAAACCTGCAAGTGGATGGAGAGAGACAGGTGATTATTGGTGCCTATGCACCTGGTCATGAGAAGAAAGATCATTAGAGGGAAGTGTTTTGGGAGTAGCTAAGTGCGTGGGTTGGCAGCTTTGATGAACGAGACCGGGTTATAGTGATGAGTGATTTGAATGCAAAGGTGAGTAATGTGGCAGTTGAGGGTATAATTGGTGTACATAGGGTGTTCAGTGTTGTAAATGGAAATGGTGAAGAGTTTGTAGATTTGTACTGAAAAAGGACTAGTGAATGAGAATACCTGGTTTAAAAAGAGAGATATACAAAAACATACGTATGTAAGTAGGAAAAATGGTCAGAGAGCGTAATTGGACTACGTGTTAATTGATCGGCGCATGAAAGAGAGACTTTTGGATGTTACTATGCTGAGAAGGGCAACTGCAGGGATGTGTGATCACTATCTTGTGGAGGCGAAGGTGAAGATTTGTAGAGGTTTTCAGAAAAGAAGAGATAATGTTTGGGGTGAAGAGAGTGGTGGTAGTAAGTAAGCTTGGAAAGGAGACATATACACGTATACAGATTTACATTTTCATACATGCTTCCTTCATCCATTCCCGTTGCCACCCCGCCATACACGAAATGGCACCTCCTCCCCCCGCGTGCGCGCGAAGTAGCGCTAGGAAAAGACAACAAAGGCCACATTCTTTCACACTCAGTCTCTGGTTGTCGTGTGTAGTGCATCGAAACCACAGCCCCCTTTCCAGATCCACATCCTTTCCACAACTCTCTATGGTTTACCCCAGACGCTTCACATTCCCTGGTTCAATCCACTGACAGCACGTCGACCCCCATATACCACATCGTTCCAACTCACTCTATTTTTTGCACGCCTTTCACCATCCTGTATGTTCAGGCCCCGATCGCTCAAAATCTTTTTCACTCCATCCTTCCACCTCCAATCTGGTCTCCCACTTCTCCTCTTTCACTCCACCCCTGACACATATATCCTCGTTGTCAATCTTTCCTCACTCATTCTCTCCATGCGACTAAACTATTTTAACATCTCTCTTACTCTTTCATTACTTACTCGATCAAACCACCTCACACCACATATTTTTCTCAAACATCTCATTTCCAACACATCCATTCTACTCCGCACAACCCCTATCTATAGCCCATGCCTCACAATCATATAACATTGCTAGAGCCACTATTGCTTCAAACATACCCATCTTTGCTCTCCTAAATAACGTTCTCACCTTCCACACATTCTTCAATGCTCCTAGAACCTTCGCCCCCTCCCCTACCCTGTGACTCACTTCCGCTTCCATGGTTCCTATTCGCTGTTAAATCCACTCCCAGATATCTAAAACACCTCACTTCCTCCAGTTTTTCTCCATTCAAACTTTCCTCCCAATACACTTGTCCCTCAACCCAACTGAACCTAATAACCTTGCTCTTATTCACATTTACTCTCAGCTTTCTTCTTTCACACACTTTACCAAACTCAGTCACCAGCTTCTGCAATTTCTCACCCGAATCAGCCACAAGCGATGTATCATCAGCGAACAACAACTGACTCACTGACCAGCTCTCTCATCCACAACAGACTGCATACTTGCCCCTCTCTGCAAAACTCTTGCATTCACCTCCCTAACAACCCTATCCATAAACAAATTAAACAACCATGGAGAGACATCACGCACCCCTGCCGCAAACCGACATTCACTTGAACTCAATCACTTTCCCCTCTTCCTAATCGTACAAATACCTTACATCTTCGATAAAACTTTTCACTGCTTCTAGCAACTTACCTCAAATTCCATATACTCTTAATACCTTCCACAGAGCATCTCTGTCAACTCTATCATATGCCTTCTCCAGATCCATAAATGCCACATACAAATCCATTTGCTTTTCTAAGTATTTCTCACATACATTCTTCAAAGCAAACACCTGATCCACACATCCTCTACCACTTCTGAAACCATTCTGCTCTTCCCCAGTCTGATGCTCTGTGCATGCATTCACCCTCTCAATCAATACCCTCCCATATAATTTACCAGGAATACTCAACAAACTTATACCTCTGTAATTTGAGCACTCACTCTTATCCCCTTTGCCTTTATACAAAGGCACTATGCACGCATTCCGCCAATCCTCAGGCACCTCACCATGAATCATACATACATTAAATAACCTTACCAACCAGTCAACAATACAGTCACCCCCTTTTTTAATAAATTCCACTGCAATACCATCCTTATATATATATATATATATATATATATATATATATATATATATATATATATATATATATATATATATATATATATATATGTTTTGAATGAAATCACACACATATATATATATATATATATATATATATATATATATATATATATATATATATATATATATATATATATATATATATATATATATTAAGAAGACTTCCCACGTATTCCCTGCGTGTCGTAGAAGGCGACTAAAAGGGGAGGGAGCGGGGGGCTGGAAATCCTCCCCTCTCGTTTTTTTTTTTAATTTTCCAAAAGAAGGAACAGAGGGGGCCAGGTGAGGATATTCCAAAAAAGGCCCAGTCCTCTGTTCCTAACGCTACCTCGCTAACGCGGGAAATGGCGAATAGTTTGAAAGAAAAGAAAAAAAAAAAAAATATATATATATATATATATATATATATATATATATATATATATATATATATATATATATATATGTGTGTGTGTGTGTGATTTCATTCAAAACATTTCTTTGACCTAGGTCAGGCTACGTCTTGTTCTTCCCTGACTTCAACATACAGTCAGGTATCCTGTGAAATATGCCCAGGCGGTGTAACCTGAAGCGCAATGGGTTTAATACTATTCTTCACTTTGACTCAGACTGATAGAGTTGTCACGTTTGTACCGTTCCCTGGGATTTTTACTGGTCTACGTTCAACTTTCGCCTTATTCCGTTCTGGTCGAGAAACGAGGCTTTGAAGGTCCCTGAAAGAAACTACTCTCCTTTCCATCCATTGACGATGATACAAACTTGCTAAAGATGAACTGCTACATTAGTTATAGCCATGAACAGTAGTCTAAGGGCGTTATGGGAGTGGGGGAGGAATGAGATGTATTTAGGAAAGCAGTGATGGCTTGCGCAAAAGATGCTTGTGACATGAGAAGCGTGGAAGGTGAGCAGATTAGAAAGGGTAGTGAGTGGTGGGATGAAGAAGTAAGATTATTAGTGAAGGAGAAGATAGAGGCATTTGGACGAGTTTTGCAGGGAAATAGTGCAAATGACTGCGAAATGTATAAAAGAAAGAGGCAGGAGGTCAAGAGAAAGATGCAAGAGGTGATAAAGAGGGCAAATGAGAGTTAGGGTAGAGAGTATCATTGAATCTTAGGAATAAAAAGATGTTTTGATGGGAGGTAAATAAAGTGCGTGAGACAAGAGAACAAATGGGAACATCGGTGAAGGGGGCTAATGGGGACATAATAACAAGATGTGAGGAGAAGATGGAGTGAGTATTTTGAAGGTTTGTTGAACGTGATAGATGATAGAGTGGCAGATATAGGGTGTTTTGGTCGAGGTGGTGTGCGAACTGAGAGTCAGGAAGAATTATTTGGTAAACAGAGAAGAGATAGTGAAAGCTTTGCGGAAGATGAAAGCTTGCAAGGCGCCGGATTTGGATGGTATTACAGTGAAATTTATTAAAAAAGGGGTAACTGTGTTGTTGACTGGTTGGTGAGGATATTCAATGGATGTATGGTTTCATGATGAGGTGCCTGAGGATTGGCGGAATGCTTTCATGGTGCCATT